>NW_007729830.1:165508-219487 GCF_000696425.1 Galeopterus variegatus
ACCCAGGCAGCCGTGAGACCAGGACCTGGCTGCTGGCCTTGTGAGGCCTTCTTAAGCTGGAGCAGTCTCTCCAGCACCCAGGCCCTGTAGGGTCATTGTTCTCAGACTACAGACAGATCTGGGGTTCCTGTGGATTGCATATTGGAGTCCATCTGAGTTTTGTTTATTTTATTTTATTATTTTTATTTATTTTTTTATTTTTTTCCTTTTTGTCTTTTTTTTTGTGACCGGCAACGGGATCGCAACCCTCGGTGTTGCACTCGCACCTCGCTCAGCCAGTGAGCGGCCGGTCTGTATGTGGGATCCGAACCCTCGTGCGCCACTGGGCCGGCCCGAGACATTATCTTTCTGACATGAACAACCATACGATTGCAAGTTGGCAGGAATACCAGTAAACTGAAACTTGGGACCCTAGGCATATGCCTTCTGATAACATCAGAAATTTTCTGTAAAAATTTGAGTTATCCCTCGAAGCTACTTGACAATCCTAAAACAGCATAAATAAAAGGATTAATTCAATCTTCCTATATATGTACTCCCACAACACCCTTTTTCCTTATGCAATACTTAGATTTTGTCATATATTAAAATTGTTTAATATAGAATCCTAGAATGTAAGCCCCTGGAAAGTGGACTCCCATCTTTTTCATCTTGATCAATCCTGACATTGCTTGGTAATATACATTTGTTGACCTAAATACAATTTTGTATCCAGGCCAGCTATATAATTTGCAGAGCTCAGTGGAAAATGAAAATGTAGGACCCATGTTCAAAAAACAGAGAAAGAGTGCTATTAAGGTTACTAAAATATAAAGCCTTTTCCTTAAAAAATATTTTCTTTCTTTTTTTTTTTTTTTTTGTCTTTTTGTCTTTTTCCGTGTCCGGCAATGGATCGCAACCCTCAGTGTTGCCCCCGTACCGGACCGGGGACCGGCAACGGGATCACAACCCTCGGTGTTGCCCCCGCGCCTCGCTCAGCCAGTGAGCGGGAACCGGTCCGCATGTGGGATCCGAACCCTCGGACGGGAGCGCCGCCGCGCTTCCCAAGCGGCGCATTATCCAGTGCGCCACCGGGCCGGCCCCTAAAAAATATTTTCTTATAAAACAGAATAGCAGTGATAGCATTGCATGAATAACAACACAAACTTAGAAATTGCAAACAATAATATTTTTGGTGCCACAATTTTATATAATCAATAGATGCAATAAACTAAAATATCTTGATCGCTCATGAGATTTTTGGGGGTTCACTTTACCGCAAATTCACTTAAGTTATCAAATTTATACTTTTAGCAACCTCATTTTTTTTTTTTTTTGTCCTTTTTGTGACCGATAAGGGGATCGCAACCCTTGGCTTGGTGTCCGCAACCCTTGGATTGGTGTTGTCTGCACCGCGCTCAGCCAGTGAGCGCACCGGCCATCCCTATATAGGATCTGAACCCACCGCGGGAGCGCCACTGCGCTCCCAGTGCTGCACTCTCCCGAGTGTGCCACAGGGCCAGCCCCAGCAACCTCATTTTTAAACATGTTGAAAATGATGACAGTCATCTTGACAAATTCAATATTGAAAATAATTTTTGATAATTTTTATTTTAATTTTGAGAAGAATCTTCTGATACAACTGTTATGGAGTTAAGAGTACTTTATAGCTATGATAGCATTAGAATACATTTCTGATAATTTTAAAATATAAATTTTTTAGCATATCTAGAACTAATTATTTTGTAGAACATTTTTTCTTAAAATATTTAACTCCATACAAATCAGTTTTTTGTAGTCTGAATTTAATTATATTTGTAAATTTAAACAATGGCCTTTTAATGTTTCCTCTGACATTTCCTGCAAACTTGCTGAGGTCGTACAAGAAACCACAAGTGACTTTATGATTTTTATATGAGTTAAAATACATATTTATGCATTTAACTGCCATATCTGCAATTACAAAAAAATTTCATTTTAAAATTGTTTCCTCATTAATAATTGGTTCATCTAAAACTTCATATGAAAATAGTGGTTGGTTGGTTGGTTGGTTTTTCCCTTTGAACTTTTGAATATTTCTATTAATTCATATTTCTAAGCCTGTGAACATCTGCTTTGCAATGTTGCAGCAAGTTTAAAACCAGAGATTCCAAGTGCTTTGAAGAATTCTAATAACTCCCTGATATGCTTTATCTTGATTTTCCTGTGTTCACTTTTGTATTGTAATAGCTTACTGTCAAATTTACTGCCTGAGCACTGACAGTTCCACAGCACTCAGGCAGAAGAGTTAATATTTGTACAGGTGCTGCAGGGTCAGGCTCTATGGACAGATGGGCAAATTGGCTTCCCACCACAGGTCTCAGCCCTGCCCCCAGGTGGATCTCCTCTTTCTTCCTGGGGCTGTGACCATTTGTGCAGTGACTTCTGCTGCTGCTGTTGCTGGCCTGAATCTGGGGCCAGGTGGACTACCTCTCACATGGTGATGCCCTGGACAGCCTGGAGGCTGCTCCTGTGTGCTGGACAGCCAGGCCAGCATGGCACTGCCATTTGGCATACTTCTCTGCACATATGAATACTCAAGGGTGGATTAAGAATTATACAATGGTGACAGCAGAGCATTAAACAAAGCCTGGGCCCATCCAAGTGCAACTGCACAGATCAACTGAATAGGTCTCACTCCCATGAAGCTGTTCCTGGTTTTTTATCTTAACTTTGGAAAGACGTCTGTCTAGTGTGAAAAGTGTGGGCTAGATCACTCAAACATTTTCAATCACAACCATAGTAAGTAGTACATTAGCACATTTTACATTCTGACTCAACAATACACACACACCTATATATGTCTGAAACAAAATTTTCCTGAAACATTACTTCAACACATGAAAGGCCCTCTGATATTTTCTGTTCATTTGTTTTTAAAAAGCTGTTAACAACCCACTCAATTGATTTCACAACCTATTAATCAGTTTGGGAAATGCTAGGCTAGATGGTGGTGCAAGCTGATAGCTCGATGATGATAATAGTCTGCAATTTTGCATTTTAAAACTTTAAAATATAATCCATTATCTAACTGAAAAATCTTGCTCAAAGGCAGTTGTTTAAAAGAATAGTTGTAAAATAGAAGTGTTTGGTGATGCACCACAGAGCTCGATACTCAGCCCTGCTTGGTTGAGCATTTTCATCAGTGACTTGGATGCAAACATGTTTTATTCCCATTCAACACATTAATTGAGCATAACTTTTGTACTGAGTCCTGTGCTCTGGTTGGTGAGTCTGAACACCTGAATAAGTATGGTGAGACTAAGGGCTGTGACTGAGGTCAACACCCAGGGCTATGGGAATGCTCAGAAGGAAGGGTGCAACTCTCAGCAATGCAGACCAGTCAGGCACTGCCTTGGGAACATTGACGGTTGTCCCTCCCAAAATAGGAATTGTAAGTATAGTCAAAATAGGAATTATAAATATAGTCAAAATAGGGGGAAACAAAGTCCTTATGCTTTTGCTCATATCCAACAGAGATAGGCCACGATGCCTCTTGGTATAGACTGGATGCCCACCCCCCACCCCCACCCCCTGCCATCTCATTGAAGCTTAATCCTCACTGTAAATGTCGAGGGTGGGAAATCCCACTATGGTAATTGAAAGGTGGGGTCTTGAAGACGTGATTAGATTGTAGGACCGTGCCATAGTGAATGGATTAAAAATGGCGATAAGGGGGTGTGGTTCTGAGTGCTTTAAAAGGACAGTACATGAGGAACTGTCTCTCTCTGCTCTCTCTGCTTCTATCATCTTGCAATGTGAGACCCCTGGGTCACTGTTGCCACCACCAGATGGACTTTGGACTTCCCAGCATCAGAAACTGTAAGGAATAAGTTTTGTTTTCCTTATAAATCACCCAGTTCCAGGTATTTTGTTATAAGCAGCAGAAATGGACTAAAGCACCTCTCGAGTAAAATAATGTTCTAAAACAAAAGACAGTTAAAGATAGTTTGATTTGAAAAATTATTTAAAAGGCTCAGAAAAGACTTAGTCCAAAAAGAAACCCCTTTCTTCTCTTGATTTCTCCATTTTTTTCAATTGGAGTTAATATAGAATTTTCTATCCTGTTTGTGATGGCTAATTTTATGTGTCAACTTCATTGGGCCACAGGGTGCCCAGATATTTGATCAAACCTTACTCTGGGTATTTCTGTATGGGTAATTTTGGATAAGATTAACATTTCAATTTGTAGACCAAGTAAAGCAGATGGCCTTTCCTAATGTGAGTGAGCCATATCCAAATAGTTGAAGGTTTGAATGGAACAAAAAGGTTACCCCTCCCCAGAGTAAGGAAGAATTCCTCCTTCCTAACTGCCTTTGAACTGGGACATCAACTTTTTCCTGCCTTTGGACTCAAACTAAAACACCAGCTCTTCCTGGGTCACATGCCTGCTGGCCTTTGGACTGGAACTACACCTTTGGCTCTCTAGGTCTCCAGCTTGCCAAATCACCCTGCAGGTCTGGGGACTTTTTAGCCTGTATACTCACATGAGCCAATTCCTATAATTCTCTCTCTCTCAGAATGTATAAATACATATCCCATTGGTTCTGGTTTTTTTTTTTTTTTTTTGAGACTATTAATTCATACACTATTGTATAAATTTTTAAACTAAAGTTATTTTAACTTTTTTTATTATAAAAGCAATGTAACTGTATTGAAAACGAGTAGAAAATAGAGATAAGCAAAAAAGAAGGGCAGGGAGGGAGGGAGAGAAAGAGAAGGATGAAGGAAGGAAGAAAATAACAAAATCCATAATTCTATGATCTTTAGTTAACCCCTGTAGGAATGTTGGTGTATATCCTTCTAGATCTTTGTGTATGTGAATATGTTTACATAAATGTATCTAGTACTGTAAAAATGGATTATAATTTATATTTTTCTATAAACAGATTTATTTTTTCACTTAATATATCTTCGACCTGTTTTTGTGTCAGTAAATCTTCACCTTCTACATCTTTTATGAGTAGATAATATTTTGTAATTTATTATCATCCAAGTCTATGTTGTTGATATTTAGATTGTTTCTAATATTTAAAAAATATATGCAATATAAACATCCTTATAGCTATTTTTTGCACATATTTATTATTATTTCCTCAAGATAAATTTGAAGAAATTTTGTTTTTTTACAAAGGATCTTCAAAAAAATCATGGAAAATGTGTAATATGAAAAAACTATTTTTGCATGAATTGCAAAAATTTTTTGCACCAAAATAAACTTGTACTAACTTGTTATAACATGTCTGAACAGGATCGAGATTGAGGCACTCAGAGGGGTAAAACATCAGTTTGAAAAGAGCCCCTATTTACAGCAACATTAATTCTGCTAAACTTGAAGCAAGAACAAACATCAAACTTATGGTGAAGTTTGGGTGGGAGAATGGTGAAATCATTGATCCTTTACAAAAAGTTTATGGGGACAATGCCCCAAATAAATTACCAGTTTACAAATGGATAGCTCATTTTAAGAAGGGACAAGACAATGTTGAAGATGAAGCCAGCAGCAGCAGTCCATTCACATTAGTTTGCAAGGAAAAAATTCGTCTTGTTTGTGCTCTAATTGAAGAAGACCAATGATTAACAGCAAAAATAACAGCCAACACCACATTCATCTCAACTGGTCCAACTTACACAATTCTGACTGAACAACTGCAGTTGAGCAAACTTTCCACCCAATGGGTTCCAAAACTGTTGCACCCAGATCAGCTGCAGACAAGAGCAGAGCTTTCCATGAAAATTTTCAACAAGTGGGATCAATATACTGAACCATTTCTTTGAAGAATTGTAACAGGAGATGAAACACGACTCCACCAGAATGATCCTGAAGAAAAACACGATCAAAGCAGTGGCTACCAAGAGGAGGAAGTGGTCCACTCAAAGCGAAAGTGGATGAGTCAAGAGCAAAGGCATGGCAACAGTTGTCTGGGGATGCTCAAGGCATTTTGCTTGTTAACTTTCTGGAGGGCCAGGGAAAGAATGTGAGTGAGAGACAGCACCTGCATTTGAGTGCTTGCTTCAAAGAGTTCTCCGCCAACATACCACATACTACACCCACAACACACACTGCACCCACTACACACACACACACACACACACACACACACACACACACACACACACAAATGCTTACAATGCAGGAAGAGAAAGAATGCAAACAAACATCATGCTGACCTCATGAATGTTACCTGCTATAGGAAAAAGGACAGAAAGTATAAATATTACAAAAACATTTTGGGGCTCTGGCCAAACTCTCTGCCTGGTCATCCTTTTCCTGGAGGAAATACTCTGAGGGACTCAGTCACACTGGCTAGTCCAAGGAACACATTTATGCAGCTTCCTGAATTGGGCTTTTTTTAGTGACAGACTCTCGGAGCAGCAGATTGATGGTCCACCTGACGCAGCCACTGTGCTGTTGGATTAAGCTCACGTCTGAATGACCTAAATTAGAAGAGTCTCACTTCTTGACTTTGAAGGCTGCATATAGCTGCTGCAGAGCTGAGTTGCCAGTTACATGCTGCTAACGGGCATCATCTAACAATAATACTGACCAATGCTGAATGTGGAAGACTCCAAAGTCTGAAATGATATAAAACTTCTAGGATTTTTCTTTCTAAATTCATGATTAGATATTGGTTTCTGTTTAGCATCCAGTTCCTGATGACTCCTTTCCCCATAATTTTGTTTCCTGCAAATTCCAGCTTTTTAAAAACTCTTTATTGCGTGGATATTGAATAGGGTTGAGGGAGTATGAATTTAGAAAAATGAAAAATGTTTTTCTGAATGGCAGAATAGATATGGGTTTCTATTGCAGTTTGATAAACTTTACACACATAGTAATTTAATGTGCATGTTAAGAAGTATTCCTTCATAGGACATACTTTGAGATGGTCCCTCTAATTAGAAAAAAAGTGCCTGGTTAAAGGAGGGTGAGTCCCATATAAGGTAATTGGTTGGGAGAGAGGTCTTTGATGCTTTGGCTATGGTGTAACCACTGGGGTGGCTCCTAAGGTATTGACTAGCAACTCACTCTTGCTGTACACACAATAGTCCCCCCTTATCTGCAGGAAAGATATTTCAGTACCCACAGGGGAGGTCTGGAACCATGGATAGTACCAAACCCTATATATACTATTTTTCTTCTACACATAAATACCTATGATTAAGTTTAATTTACAAGTTAGGCACAGTGAGAGACTAACAACTCATTATGAAATACAACAATCATAACATTACTCCAGCATCACTACTCTTGCACTGCATGGCCATTATGAAGTAAAACAAGGATTACTTGAACACAGGCACTGTGATACCATGACAGTCAATCTGATAACCCAGGTGGCTACCAAGTGACTACCTGGTGGGGAGAATAGACAGCATGAATATGTTGGACAAAGGTATGTGTCATGTCCCGGGCAGGACATAGTGGGATGGTGTGAGATTTACTCACAACTGTAAGCAACTTGAAACTTATGAATTGTCTATTTCTAGAATTTTCCATTTAACATTTTTGAACTGTGGTTGACTCAGATAACTGAAAGTGCATAAAGCAAAATTGCAGATAAGGGGGGACTGCTGTGCATGTGTATATATATATATATATATATATATATATACATAAAATGTATATATAATATGTGCAACATATGTATATGTTGATTTTCTTTTTAAGTTACAAAGCAATACACAACTAATGTGTATAAGGAGAAAATCAACAACATTATTTGTGATACCCCAACTCTACTTCACAGAGTAATTAATATTAACATTTTAGTGTGAATAAGTCCATGTATATCTATATATTAGTTGGGTTTTTTAATAAAATTTTACAAAAAAGTACTCCTCACCTGGCTTTTCTCGCTTAGCAATATACCATGGACATGGTCAATACTCTATGGTCGACACAAAGAGCTCCAACTCGTTCTTTTTTTTTTTTCCTTTTTGTCTTTTTTTTCGTGTCTGGCAACGTATCGCAACCCTCAGTGTCGCGCCCTTACCGGACCGGGACTGGCAACGGGATCGCAACCCTCGGTGTCGCGCCTGCACCTCGCTCAGCCAGTGAGTGGGAACCGGTCTGTATGTGGGATCTGAACCCTCGGTGGAAGCACCACCGCGCTCCCAAGCGGCGCACTGTAGCAGTGCGCCACCGGGCCGGCCCCAACTTGTTCTTTTTAACACCTACCTCATATCCATGGTATGCCTGTCTCATATTTGAGATTGTTTAAGTTGTGTTCAGTTTTATCTTTTGAGCAATGCTCCAATAAATATTTTTGTAGCCACATCTTATATATTGATATAGAGTGAATCTCTAAGATGGATTTCTAAGTTAAATTTATATATGTCAAATTTTACTACAGAGTAATCCTCCAAAAAAGTTTTAGCAAAGCATATTCTCGCCTGCATTATTTTTAAGTGCCCATTTCCCCACCCCCACCAGCCCCACTGGATGTTTTAGACAATTGTTGTTCAATACAGTAGCCATTAGCTACATGTGGGACACCTGAAATGTGGCTTGTCTGAACGGAGACGGACTGTTACTGTAAAATGCACACCAGACTTCAAAGACTAAGTATGAGAAAAAATGAAAAATACCTTAATAATTTTTATATTGATGACAGGTAAAAATGATAATATTTTAGAGATATTGGGTGAAATAAAATTTATTACTAAAATTAATTTCACTTGTTATTTTTCCTTTTTTCAAAAAAATGTGGCTACTAGAGAATTTAACATTACATATTTGATTCATACTGGTGGCTTGGATTGTATTTCTGTTAGACTACAGTTTTACAGATATTTAAAATTTTTGCCAGATGACATCAAATCATTGTCCTGAATAGGGTTTTTTGTTTTATTTTGATTTAAATTTTGAGTAGGTAATATATGTACACAGCACACACTTCAAAAGGAAAAAGGGGTATAAGAAATGCCTGTGATAGCTTTCTATGGCTGCTGTAACAAATTACCACAAACTTAGTGGCTCAGAAAACCACAAATTTATTACCTTACAATTCTGGAGGTCAGAAGTTCAAAATGAGTCTCACAGGGCTAAAATTAAGATGTCAGCAGCTGGTTCCTTCTGGGTGCTCCAGGACAGACTTGATTTCCTTGCTGTTTTTCAGGTTCTGGCGGTGGCTGGCCTTCCTTGATGTGTGGCCCCTTCCATCTTCAAGACCATTACTCAAGGCCAAATTACTCTCACCTTCTGACATCTCTCTCTGACTCTGACTCCTCTTCTGTCTCTTTCACTTCTTAAAAACAGATTTGTTGAGATATAATTCACCTACCATTGTACACTTAAATTCACCAATTTAAGTGTACAATTCAGTGGCTTTTAGTATATTCACAGAGTCATTTATTCATCACCACAGTCAATATTAGAACATTTCCATCCCTCCCAAAAAGAAACCCCACACTCCTAATCGTCCTCTCCTCTCTCCAAGCCCTCCATCACCCCCAGCCCTGGGCAATCACTAATCTACTTCCTGTAGAACATTTCCATCCCTCCCAAAAAGAAACCCCACACTCCTAATCATCCTCTCCTCTCTCCAAGCCCTCCATCACCCCCAGCCCTGGGCAATCACTAATCTACTTCCTGATACCATAGATTTGCCTGTTCTTGGTGTTTCATATAAATGGAACCATATGAAGTGTGGTCCTTTGTGACTATCTTCTTTCACTTAGCATAATGTTTTTGAGACTCATCCATGTTGTAGCATGCATTAGTATGTCATTTCCTTTAGTTGCCAAATAATATTCTATCGTATCCTTCTTCTACTTTTAAAGACCCTTGTGGTTACATTGGGACCACTGCCTTGGGTTGAATGTCCCCTGAAAACTTAATCCCCACTATAACTGTTGAGGGTGGGAAATCCTATTATGGTAATTGAAAGGTGGAGCCTTGAAGAGGTCGGTAGATTGTGGACCACACTGTAGTG
This sequence comes from Galeopterus variegatus, assembly GCF_000696425.1. Classification (NCBI taxonomy): domain Eukaryota; kingdom Metazoa; phylum Chordata; class Mammalia; order Dermoptera; family Cynocephalidae; genus Galeopterus; species Galeopterus variegatus. The sequence continues at coordinate 175,462 of NW_007729830.1, forward strand.
AATGGATTAATAATGGTGGTCAGGGGTGTGGTTCTAAGGGCTTTAAAACGAGAGCACACGAAGGTTAGTCTCTCTCTCTTTCTGCCATTTTCTGCCATGTGAGACCCCTGGGCCACTGTTGCCGCCACCGACTCTCACCAGATGTGTTCCTTGGACTTTGGACTTCCTATAAGCAATAAATTTTGTTTTCTTTATAAAATACCCGGTTTCATGTATTTTGTTATAAGCAACAGAAACAGACTAATACACCCACCCAGACAGCCCAGGATAATCTCCCTATCTTAAGATCAAGTGACTAACAACCTTTATTCTATCTGTAATCTTAATTCCCCTTTGCCATGTAACCTACCATATTCACGGGTTCTGGAGATTAGGATGACAACATCTTGAGGGGAGGAGGGGCATTATTCTGCTCACTATAGTGTCCAACTCCAGGAGTGCCATTTACTGCAAAATTTAAGTATCTTACTCCCCAGAAACAACACTGTTGCCAGTATCTTTTGTATCTTTATGAGATATTCTATGCACACGCACACACGCGCACACACACACACACACACATACACACGTCGTTTCTTTAAATACCAATAGTAGAATATACACCATACTATATACTGTGTGTGCTGCCTTGCACTTCTTAAATTCTTAAATCCATCTTGAAGATTATATTAGTTTCCTGTGGCTGCTATAACAAATTACCACAAACTGGGTAGCTTAGAATAACATGTATTTATTCTCTTGTGGTTCTGGAGGGAAGAAGTCCAAAATCAAGGTGCCTGCAGAACTACCCTCCAGAGGGTCTAGGGGAGATTCTGTTTCTTGCCTCCTCCAGCTTCTGGTGACTCCAGGATTCCTTGGCTTGTGGCTGCATCATTCCAATGCCAGTCTCTGTCTTCACATGGACTTCCCCTGTGTGTGTGCCTTCTCTTTTGCCTCCTATCCAAGGACACTTGTCATTGGATTTAGAGCCCACCCAGATAATGTAGGATGAACTCAAAGTCCTTAACTTAATTACATCTGGCAAACCCTTTTCCAAATAAGGTCACATTCATACGCTCTGCAGTTAGGACATGGATATATCCTTTTGGAGACGTCCATTCAACCCACTACAGAGATCATTCTATATTAGTATATGAGGCATAGCCTTGCTCCTTTAAGCAACTGCACGGTATTTCATAAAGCTTAACCTTTAAGAAAAAGGGCTCATTTAGACCAGCGTGAGGGTAGAACTAGACAAAGGAGCCTGAGGGAGGCTCTCAGGTGCTCCCCTCGCCATTGGACTGGAGGCGATCTCTTACAGAAGGAGGTGCTCATCTAGAAGTATTTCAACAGATGCAGTTCAGGCTTGTGAGGGAAGCTGAGGTCACTCTCTGATCAGAGAATAGAATTTATCTCTTGTTAGCTCTTTCCCTCATTATTAACCACTTCTGGGGGCATGAACTTGCTTAAATAATGAGGTAATATTTACAGACAGCTTGGGGATCCTTGGAGAAAGGTGTGCAGGCAGCCAGGTATGCCCACGTTAAGGAGCAGCTTCTCCTCTCTGAGAAGAACGAATGTCCTGGAACCTGTTTATTGTTTAACCTAGTGCTTGCCAGTATGACAAATATCCTGCCCAAACACCACACAGTCTGTGACTGTGTGAAGAACGCTTCCTCATGAAAGCCAGCGTTTGATGAAATCACCCTCCACATGTGATTTCCAGTGCTGCATGTGTGCCCATTTCTTTATTCCTTTACAAATTTTACAAATGAGAATTTTACATTCAAGTGAGTTGTAGTTTTGGTTCATTTATCCACTTCCTTTCCCTCCTCAACGTGCATGCACCCCTTTAAAAGTAATCATGTCAGGTAAACTTGGGCTATTGTGATTGTTAGGTAAGGCTTTTTAGATAAAAACCTGAGGTGAGACACAGACTGCTTACAGTGGCTTCTAGCCCAGAGGCAGTTTGCGCAGATTCTATTACACAAAGGCACAATTCAGGTAGGGCTCCCAAACAAGGGCATATTGTATCATTGTCGCCTCGTTGGGAGTCCTGTTAATGGTGTGCATATACTCTGCTTCCAATTTAAACCCAGACATTCCATTTGGTGGGACCAACCTGAGGATTCCTCCTGAGCATTTGTGCAGGCTGAATTTGAAGGAGAACTTAAAGCTTGGGTGAAAAGGATCCCTCTTCCCCTCCCCATTCCTCCCATCTCCTCTCATTCTTCCATTGCCTGTCCCCTCCCCCTGAAGCCAGGATGGATTGTCATGTGACTCCAAGCCTTCAGGGCCATCGCAGGGCACCATGACACGTGGGGAGTAGGCACCTCCAATGTTACAGCCCAGAACATCACCCTCTCCCACCCCCAAGGAAGTAACTGCTTCAGTGGCTATTAGGCATATAACTTTCTAGCTCCTCGAGAGCTAGGATGGATAGTTGCATGTTCTCTACAAATTGCCCAGCAAGACAATCAGATAAAATGATGTTACAGCCCAGAACATCACCCTCTCCCACCCCCAAGGAAGTAACTGCTTCAGTGGCTATTAGGCATATAACTTTCTAGCTCCTCTAGAGCTAGGATGGATAGTTGCATGTTCTCTACAAATTGCCCAGCAAGACAATCAGATAAAATAACACAATGTCTGACTCTTCGTGCTGCTTGCAGAAAGATGCAAGCAATCTGTCCTCCTGACACAGAGGGAGGAACAGCCCTCTCCCCTTGTTGCTGCATCATGGAATTCTAATAAGGAAAATTCTAATACAATGCAGGCTAACATTCAGTGAGTGTTCACTAATGTGTCTAGCCAGGGCCAGGGCCAGGGCCTTTGTAGGGATTATTCTAATAAATGCTCACAAAAGCCCCTTCAGGTAGGTACTATGACTGACATTGTTTATGCAGAAGATGTCTTAAAGCACAGAGAGATCCAGAATCATGCCCAGGGTCACACCCTAATAAGGTCTAACTTCAGGGCTGGCACTCCTGGGAGGGTGCAGAGACAGGAGATGCAGGGCTGGCTGCACTACAAGTGTCCCTGGTGTCCCTGCTGCCCACACTCTTCTCAGTGGCCCAACCTAGTCATACGTGGGATACACTGACAAAGGCCTGCAAGCGAGGCCAGTGAAGGAAGGGGTGAGGGGTCATTTCTCTGATAAATCCATGATGTGAGGATGAAGTAGTATCTCATTACAGGCTCCATCCCCATGAGGCTGGGCAAGTTCTGCAAAAGGTAGGAGTGGCCACTGATCTTTTCTTCTCATTGCAAATAGGCCATTAATATTGCAGATGACATTTTCTCTGCCATAATCCTCCCCTCGAGTATATATGAAAAGACAGTAATAATTCCTTGTGTCAACTTTAAGGTGAACCCAAGACTCTCTTTTTGGAGCCATCCTGGCCCTGTTCTCTCAGAAGGCAGTACTGTCAAAAGCATCTTCCCTAGTCCTTCATGTGAAGAGATATGGTCTAATAAAGGCTGGTCAATTATTATTCATGCTGGGCCTCCTGAGGGACTCCCAAGTACCCTTCCTGGGATCATTTCTCTCCTTTAAATTTTACCCACAATTTGTGGCCATATGATGGCATCATTTATAGTCAGCCAAGTGCTTATCTAAACCTCTCCTTGGGTCAGAACTAGGGCATTTATGTATGTACAGAAGAGCCTACATTGTGTGAGCTAAGGAGAGGTGGGAAACTCTTTCATGCCTCAATATCCCCTCATTCCTTAGGATCTCTAATGCTCCTAGGATTTCACCATTAGATTCAATGCTTGAGGTAAGCATTTCCTTCTCCAGGTCTTTCAGCAGTTAAGACTGAGTTTGGTTGAACATACGGAAACCTGACCTTAGTGGCTTAACCAAGTTGCTTATTTATTTATTTATTTATTTTTTGTGACCGGTAAGGGGATCACAACCCTTGGCATGGTGTCGCCCGCACCGTGCTCAGCCAGTGAGCGCACCGGCCATCCCTATATAGGATCCAAACCCGCGGCCTCAGCACTCCCAGCGCCGCACTCTCCTGAGTGGGCCACAGGGTCGGCCCTGCTTATTTATTTTTTATGCAAAAAGAAGCCTGGTTATAACTAGTGCAGCTTGGTGCACCAGCTTGAGGAAATCACCAAGGACCCATGCCTCTTCCAGCCTGTTGCTCCAATGACTTTTGTGTGTGGCTTTTGTCTTCCTGGTGGGAAAAGCACAGCTGCTCCTCTTCCGTGCATCACATCTGCATGCCATGTGAGAAGAGGAGAAAGGACAAAAGCAAGGAAGTTCAGTGGCAGCTAAGTCTGCCTTGTTCTCGTTAGGCAAGCAGTTTCCTTCCCCAAACCTCCTGCTCCTTTTCATACCCACTTCCAGGCCCAGAAAGTGTGAGAAAGTCAGTATTTTTAACTGGGCACAATGCTTCCCTGGACAGAGTGGAGTGCTCTGTTAGCAAGGAAAAAGGGGAGGTTGGCTCAGAAGTATGAACTTAGCAGTATCTGCCACATCATCTCTTAAACAGAAATATGTTTTGGAAAGTTAGCATATTAAGTTGTTAATAGATAATATAAATTGGGGTGCAGTAGGCAGATATTGTTTCCCCCCAACTAAAGGAACCAAGGGCAACATAGGGACACTGGACTCTGAGAGTGGGTTTATTGAAAGGACAAAGGAATAGAAAACTAAAACCTTCTCCTCTTCAAAATTTGCTAAGGGTTGGCTTTGCTTCTAGGATGTGGTTAAGCTTCCTCTAGTCCAGGTTTCTAATCCTCAGCACTACTGACATTTGGACTGAATAATTTTGAGGTTGGGGCTGTCCTGCACATTGTAGGATGTTTGTCCTGTCCTCTCCCAAGTAGGAGCCAGTAGCACTGTCCCCTCCCACCAGTTATGATAACCAAGACTGTCTCCAGACATTGTGAAATTGCTCCCAGTTAAGAATCACTGCTTTACTCAATCCTACACCTACAATCCTATAAATGCGGACAGAACTCACATCTTTTTCCTGGATTTGAAATGAAAGGTGAGGAGTTCACCTGCTCACCAGCAGTGGACCCTAGCCAAGTGGGCCAGTGGTGGGAGAGCTTCCCAGCAAAGTTTGCTCTACACATCTGCACAGCAGCGGGACTGGGCTCCCACTAGCTCGGCTGGGATGGTACCTGCAGCACAGCCTTCTCAGTCCTTTTATATAAAGCCCAGCTCCCCATGGGCAGAATGTGCAGTAGCCAGGGCAGGCTGGCACCAAAGTAGGGTTGCTAAATTTCACAGATAAAAATACAGCATAGCCAGTTAAATTGAAATTTCAGATAAACTGCAAATAACTTTTTAGTGTAAGTATGTGCCATGTAACCATAAATGGGAGTGATGCATGCATATTTTTAGTGTGGATAATTCCTGGGATCAGCATTTGCTGCCAGATTTCATGGCAGTTCACATAGTCCAGCAGATACTTCTTCTTCCTACAACCAAGTATGTTGGTGGCCAAAGCTCTGATGGAAAATCATCAGACATTAGTGTGTGCCCTTGCCCTGACCTTGAACCCCAGGTGGTGCCAAGCAAAGTCACCAGCCTCTCAGATTGCAATGCTTATTTCTGCACCTTCAGATCTTGAATGCATGGAGGCCTCAGCTCCCTGAGTAAGCGATCTTCTGGCTGTGTGCGGCACCTTGTTCTCCATATCTGGGTGAAACAGAGAGAGTGTTTCCTGGGCAAGGAGCAGGCTTGTGTCACCAGAGAAAACCCAAGTCAGTGCCAGACTTTCCAGGGCCCCACTGCTGGCAATGGAAAGAAAGGGCACTTTCCTTCTTCAGGAGGAAGCATTGAAGTTCCACCTGAGAATGCTCAGAAAGTGTTTCCAAAAGAGTATCCCAGTTGATACCTTGGATACTGCAGGGGAGAAGTGCCTGTGACACCACTTGCACACCAGAGAGCTGTCTTAGAGAGTCACAGTGCACATTCACATGTCTGGAGTCTGCACTAAAGAAGTCTGTTTGACTTTGTCAAAACCAGTGTTTCCCAAAATTATCGGAGTCTTTTGCTTGCCAAGTAATTATTACCAGAATGCCCTTGGGCATTTATTGCCCATGCAGATAGCCCGTACAAGTAGCAGACATTCGACAAGCATTTATTGTGTGTATATACTGTGCTGGGCCACATGCTTAAGATATAGCAGTTATTCTTTTACCTTTGTAATTCTTAAATCAGTTGTAAATATTTGATAAAATATAATTGTTTAATGTCTGACTCCTTCAGTAAAAGCTCAGTGAGGGCAGGGACGATGATGCTCTTATTCCCTATTCTATGGTCAGCTCCTAACAGTTCTTGGCCCACTGTAGATGCTCATAAATATTAGTTGAATAAATAGAGAAGAACAAAACACAGTCTTTGCCCTTTGAGAACTTCCCGTCTAATACAATGGTTGTCATCGGACTACAGAGCAGAATCATGGGAGGAAATGTTTTAAAATGCAGGTGTGTGTTTCCTGCCACTGGAAGTGATGTGAAAAGATTGGAAGACAGTGCTCAATAGATAAAAATTAGGATTAAGAACATGCCCCGACTCTTCAGGAAACACACACACACACCACACTTTGATTAGATTCTTTGGTCGAGTTCTCTATTTTGTCTATACAGGCCAGCAAGTCTGGGCCTAGGTTGTGCCTAAGAAGCCTCAGGTAGAAAGCCACTTGACATGGAAGCTAGGTGCTCACACCAGAGGGCAACAAAGTTTTCAAAGGACAAGAATAAAACTTATTTAAAACAAAAACAAAACTCCTAAAACATGCTGGCACGATGGAGAGGGAGTAGGTGGTCACTCATTTCCAGAATGCACGTAACTTCCCTTTTCGAACCGTAGCCTATGCTCCAGCAGTAAATTCAGCTCTAACTTCCTTCTTCCTTCCATAAGTTCCTTATCCCTCACAATTCTCCTCTCAGGAGTGCTCAAAACGATTTTTAAGAGTGCGCTTTTAGTTCTTGGCTGTTTTTGAGACAGAACAAATACCTGTGCCAGCCTGCGGCAAGTTTTTGGCTTCCCGGAGACTCACCTGCCATCACTGCTCATCGATTTAATTGGGGGCAAATCACCTGCCCGGGAAGGCCTGGAAAGACACCCACATGCATGCACACATGCACGCACACACTCAGAGTCATAGAATTTTCACTTACGTGGGTTATTATAAAAGCTGATTATTAAATTCTGTACATGCTTTGACCATAGGCATAAGCCTAAATATAACTGCATCTCACATCAAGAATCTTGGATATACAGAAATATGAACTCATTTAGTGTATCAGTGTTACTGAGCAAAAGGGCTCACTGCCTGACATGCATAGAAGCCGATACTACTGTACCAGTTTTTGAGAAAAAAGGTCAACTGGCAAGGAAACAGGAGGCAAAGCTCAAATCTGTCTCCCCAGTCTAGCATCTGGGCATGTTTTATGGGGTTGGGAGCAAGGAAGTTTTGAGTTGGTAGAGTTTTATTGGTCAGTGTGCCTGATCATCCTTATTGTGGGATCTCTTGCTTTGGAATTGGCTCCAGTGGTTATGTTTCTAGCCTTTTGCTTCTGCTGGTGAGAAACTTTGTTCCTGTAGTGCTCAAAGTCACCATCTTCCTCCTCTGTGCAGGCTCAGTTGGTTCCCTGCAGAACAACATGCTAATACAAAGAAGTGCGACTGATTGGAACCAGTTATGCAGTTTCATCAGAATCTGGTTTGCTCTATGTATAGAGCTTAACAAGATATTTTCAGAGTTTTTAGGTGACTTTTTACACTGAATTTTAGTGGGAATGCATAACTTCTTTCTTTACTAATGTGTGTATGACATTGTGCAAGTATCCATTTATCAATTTACTGAAACATGGTAAATTATTAGTTTAACTTGGCTTCTGAGTCCTTATGTCCTCAATAATTTCCTTTCTTGGAAAGAGCTAATTCTTGTTAGTTATTTATAGCAAACCCTGAACAACATGGATTTAAACTGCATGGGTCCACTTATATGTGGGTTTTTTCAATAAACATACTGGAAAATTTTTGGTTAGGTATGTTACGAATGCCTGACATACCTAACCAAACAGTTAAGTAGCCTACCGAACAGTAGGCTATTGGTAGGGTATTAGTAGTTAAATAGTAGTTAAGTAAATAAGATGTGGGCTAGCAGCAAGGCTGGCAGAGATGGGGGTGGGTGGAGTGGAGTTGGTGCCCCAACCCCCATATTGTTCAAAGTTCAACTGTATTTGTGCCTCTTTCTTGCACAATTAAAAAAAAATAGAAAAAGTAAATAGGCTTAAAGCAGTTACTAAAAAGTCAGCATTCACAAAATTCCAAACCATGGCACTCCAGCAGTAGCTTGAGTGAATAACATAATATCCTACTTACAGAATTTGGAGCAGGCATTTGATATAAACTAAAGGATTTTTCAAGTTCAGCACATTTTGTTCCATTTAACTCCATTTAACTGCCCTTATTATGTTAAACATGAAAATAATTCTGGCTATTTTACGTGGGTCCTTCTTGGACCTCTTTTTCATGTAAATGCTTTCTCAGCCTTCAGAACTAACAGGCACCGTCTCTGGTCAGGGGACCCTACCCTCTGGCCAACTGAGATGGTCCTCCCCTCAGTTCCCTTGGACTCTGTGCCGACGCCCATCATGGCACCTTGGAGTTTAATCACAGCATCATTTGCCTGAATCCCATGATAGATTGGCAGCTCCCTACGGACAGAGTACATTTTGTTTAGGATTGTTGAGGAGGTCCTCTTGCAGCTGTCCTGGTTAAGACCTACAGTGCTGGTGGCTACCTTCTCTCCTCGGCACCACCACAGAGGGCTGTGCCAACCCCAGACACTGACCTCCAAACTTTTCCTTTTTGGCCAGCTTCTGGACAAGATCCAGTTTTATGGGAATCTATTGGCCACTCTAAGGACATGTTACCTTTGAATTCTTGAAGGTCTTTTAGGATGACAGAACCGATATAGCACAGTAAGTGCTAAAATGGGGGAAGCAGTGTACTGTTTTTCTACTGTAAATTTCATGGGTGTCTGCTCTTTGTTATTTCTGGCCATCTTTTTGCTTTGGGTTTAATTTACTGTTCTGTTTCTATTTTCTTTTATTTTTTTAATTAAAAAAATTTTAACATGTACGTACTTGTGGGGTGCAGTGTGTTGTTTCAATACGTGCACATACTGCACAATGATTCACTTAGGGTAGACAGCATAGTTTTGTACCCATTAGTCCACCACTTCTCCTCTCCCCCCCAACTCCTCCTATCCCAGCCTCTGGATCCTTTTCTAGTTTCTTAGGGTGGTGCTTTGATTACCAAACTAAGAACTTTCTTTTTTGAAATATAAGCATTTTAGTGCTATAAAGTTCCCTCTAAATATTGCTTGAAATGTATCTCATAAATTTTGATATGTCTTGTTTTTATTTCATTCTTTAAAAAATATTTTTAGTTTCCCTTGAGGATTTCTCTTTGAGCCATGGATAATTTAGAAGTATGTTGCTTAATTTTCAAATATTTTTGGATTTTCCATGATATGTTTCTGATATTGATTTCTGGTTTAATTCTGTCATGATTAGAGAATTATTTTGTATGATTTTGTAGTCTTCTTTATTTGTTAGCATTTGTTTTATGACCCAGGGTGTGGCCTCTGTTGGTGAATGTTCCATGTACATTTGGAAAGAATGTGTATTCCATTGTTGTTAAGTGGAGTATTCTATAAATGTCAATTAGGTCAAGTTGATTGATAGTGTTTTCCAGGCCTTCTTTATTCTTACTGATTTTGTGCTTACTTTTGTATTAATTACTGAGATATGAGTGTTGAAGTCTCCAGAAATAATGATCAATTTCTCTCTCTATTTCTGTCTGTTTCCAAATCAAGTATTTTGATGCTCTAGTGTTAGATGCATTCAAATTGAAGACTTGTCTTTTTGGACAACTAAATCCTTTATCATTATGCAATGTTCCTCTTTATCCCAGAGGTAGGAGAGGTTTTTTTCCTCACGCCAGGTGCAATGGGCTGCCAGTAGTTGTTGCCTCCTCTGACCCCACAGCAGTTTAATGTTTTCATTCTCTACGGGAAGAATCTGAGCAAAGTGTCAAGGTCAAGCTTTTCTTGTAGTGGCTGTCCTTCTCTCTCCCAGTCTGCACCCCCAGAGATGTTTCCCAGGATTCTCACCAGTGTTTACAGTGAGTGTTCAGTGAGGGCAGCAGAGAAGAGTCTGCATGAATTCCCCTTATATCTGTGGCCCCCAAGGTTCTATCTAAACTATCTCATTAGCCCACACTTGGCCACTACCAATCAATTCATTAGTAATTTTAGCTGAATCTTTCTGACTGGTGGGCATCTAGTGCATCAGTCCCAGGTGGGGAAGCACTCACATCCCACCTCTCCTTGCGGCCACCTGTCTTCCTTAGATCTAGAGTTAGTGGGTTGCCCTGTGACCTCAGTTCTCTGATAAATTTATGAAAAGTGAATATGCAGTTGTCTGGCTTTTCATTGTTGTAAGGTGAGAGTGAAGCTCTTTTCAGTTTTCTGTATCCCATATGTAAACTGAAAGTATGAATTATTATTTTATTGAATATTCCCCTCCATTCTAAAAAGGAGATTGAAATGCAGATCCTCAGAATATCTTTTTGGAACCCAGACTAACATAAGCTCCATTTCCTTGCTGTTAATACTGGTACTAGAAGCTTTCTAAGGAGAGAGAAGAAAGAAAGGATAAAATACTTACTAATATAATTCCTTGCTTAGGTTTTTCTTCTTTCCTTGATAGAGGTTGCAAAGAATAGCATGAATATTTCTTCCAGACTCCAGAAACAGTGCTAAGAAAGCTAGACAATATCTGGAGGCCAGAGAAAAATGGAGGAAATCTTTAGCCACTTCTAAATGAGCTGAAATGAAAATTCTATTAAAACCATTTTGAGGAATCAAAAATTTAGGAGAATGATTAACATTATACATTTTATCTTTCTTCTATCCCCACCCCAACTCTGCTCAGTGCAATGAAAGCCTAAATCCACCACCCCTTAGGGAGAGGTCCTTGTGTCAGGTTGTAAGTGGAAGATGAATCATGTTCACTCCTGCCCTTCACTTCTATTAAATGATGGCATCCGCCCCGTGGCCACGTTTGCATCACAACACACATCATCAGCTTGCTTTGACCCTGACATTATTTTATAGGCTTAATAATAATAAATCTATGTCCTGAAATAGTTTTGCAGATTATGGCAATCAATCAAAATTCAGGGAGCCCAAGATCATTAATGTCATCAGCAGTGGTGCAGTACCCTGGGAATCCATCTAAATCAGCTACTGTGATGGCAAATACACCTTAACAGCCTCAAGATAGAGGAAGTAGATGGAAGCATAAATTGCAATTCTATTTTTATCAGTCATCAAAGGGTGGTTTTCTTGGGGAGGTTTTGTCTGTTCCTGGTAGGAAATGAAACTAGGATTTGCTGATTTCTACTCCACATTATAAATTGCAGAGATTTTGTGGGCCCTGGGACTATGAGCACTGCAGTGTGGTCTAGAACAGCCTGCAAGTCTAAGCACTGGGGATTTTCCTTTTGAAACTCCCAATGAGCTAAGTCAAGTTTCTTTATTTTACCTCCTTTGTAAATGGCCCAATTGCTCACATATTCCCTTTGTCAAGACAAATTCTAAAGACACACTCAGCTGAGAAGGACTTGAGATGCAGCCACATGGAAGTTCCAGACCTCTGAGGAATGGGGATAGAGGAGAATGAAAGAATTCAGTCCTCAACCTTCTGTGGTTTAAACCATTCTATAACTGGTAAGGCTTATTTTCTTGTAAGACAGTATGGTGTAGTGAAAGCAACTAAGATTGAAGAGTCAGAGTCGGAAAGACTGAGTTCTAGGTGCGGCTCTTTCACTAGCTCTAGTTATGTGACTTTGGGCAAGTCATTTCACCTTTATGGATTGTATTTCTCCATCTGTAAAACGAACAGACTGCTCTAAATCAGGTACTAGAGTTATCATGGAACCAGTTATCATGGCATAGATTCAGATATGGTCTGTTTGGTTTTGCCTGCAGGGGGAGGGTGGTGGTGAGCCAAATAATGACTTACACAAAAGTAAATTTCACTTACAGACTACAGTTTTATCTTCTGAAAAATCAGAGGCATTGGCAATACTGGGCCATATCCCCACATGGCAACAGAGGTATTGCTGGGGAATGGGTGCCCTTTGGATGGAGCATGCCCTCCTCTCCAGGACTGCAGAATCCGCACCAATTGTCCTGCTTGCCCCAGCCCATGACTCATTCATCTTAATTGCCTGACCCTGTAGGTGCAGGCATTGGCAACTCCTGTATTAAATGATCTATATTAAGAGTAATATTTAACTTTTATCTAATAAAGTAGAACTTCTGTTAAAAGACTTTTAAAAATAAAGTCAACTAAAAAATATGTTGGAAGGTGGAAACCCTAGATAATCATCACTTCTCTGGGCTGGCTCGTTGGCTCAGACGGTTAGAGCTCTGCCTTAGAGTGCCAAGTTAAGGGTTTGGGTCCCAGTTCCAGCTAGCTGCCAAAAAAACAAACAATTATCTCTTGTCTGTATCCCACATTTTCATTCTTCTTTGCAAATAACCAGTATGAGTACAAGCAGAAATGGGTAAATAACTAACTGCTGGCTTCTCAGTTCACAGTAGAAAAATAAGAAATATTTTATTTTTATAGCCTCTTCCTTTTTAAGCCCTTTCCCCCAATACTAATATACTTCATCACAGGCCTGGAGAAACAGGCAAGAAAGTTGGAATTTATAACTTTTCACTAAACAGTAAGTTCTTGAGCCAACAGGACTATGGGACTTCTCACATCCTTCTTTCTCTGCTGTTAGCATTTTTCTGTCTAAATTATATACTTTGGTCCATATCTTACACTATCGGGTGGGCTCCTCTGGCTACTTTATGTGCTGATATTACTTTTCAGAGTACAAAGTCCTTGAGATCAGGGATCAGACAAAATGCTTTTGTAACTCCTCTTCTTTCCAACTTCAGGGTCAAGCAGAGTCTAGAGCCATCCGAAATGGTCACTAAGCACTCACAGTGATGGACCGACCTGCTTCTGCAGTATTGACTACAGGGAGAATGTTTCTTCCAAAGAATCAGCCAAGTCCAGGGCTCCTAGCACAAGGCTATCTAAACTCAAGATGAGGGTACCCTGACTGTGGACAAGTTCTGAGATTCTGGGACCACATTTAAGCAGTCATAGCCAGAACACTGGCAACTAACTGTGGGGTTGGTAATTGATGTCCCTGGACTCTCGAGTATTTCACCGTCCTTTGTGACTAAGCTGTCTTTGCCAGGTATGTCCCATTCACCTCATTCCCTTCTCTCCACTCAAAACCTCCTCTTCCTCTGTCTGAACTGTGGATTAATAATAGCAAGATGCATGGAGATTTCCATCAAATAAATGCACATAAATTTAAATCATCTGCCCCCTTCCCTCCTTTGCCCCCTTAACATTGTCTCAAACGGAACTTGTGACCCTTTATGGTTTATCTGATTAGGAGAAAGATTGATTTCATGGCAGAGAGTGCTGACCTCGACAATGTCAAATAATTTAATGTGCTGTTAGGTGCCAGGCCTGTCTCTTAGGTTCATTTGCAGTCATGCTGGCACTGTATTCTCTGGACAATATGGCTGTAGAGTAGGACCGAGGTGGTGGTCATCCATGCAGCAAGCTGCTAAAGGAGCCTTTCAATTTCACTTTTAATAGTGAAAATAAAAATCAGTTACTGTATCAGCAAAAGCTTTTCAGAAAAATCAGGTCATTCTATGGTCCATGGCTCTTTTATTATGATTGGAATCATGTCACTAGATACACATGTTATAAAATGCCACCTCATAGGTCTGGGGAAACAGGCAAGAAAGTTGGGTTTTTAAAAGTTTCCCTAAATATTACTTTCTTGAGACAGCAGATCTGTGAGGGCTTTAGGAAGAGAACAGCCTCAACTTGTCCAGGAAAAAGTTGAAGCTATGGGATCTCTTTTGTAAAAAAAAGGAAAAATGAAAATTATGAAAACATGCAGCCTGCTTCTCCTCATTGAGAAACCAGGCCCTGGTACCTGGCCCATCTCTGTCTGTCTAAATCACACTGGCCACTAGCTCTTCACCTGGGCTTGAAATCAGGCACTCTTAATTTTGCACCTGGGTTCTCCCATTTACTGGGTGACCTTGGGCAAATTACTTAATCCTCGTTGAGTCTCTATAGGAATTAAATGAGATCATGCTTGTAAAGTGCTTCTCACAGTGTCTGGCTCAGAGCCAGTAGTCAATAAATCCTAGATGTGATAGGTATCATTATTATTATTGGGCTTGGTCCTCTGTGCCTTAATTATCTGTGGGCCCCACCCCATCAGTATCTTTCTGTGTCTCTGAACAGCCTTCTCTCTGTGCCCAGATTTCACTGCTGGGCTGTTGCCAACTTCTCCCCTAAGAATCATTGAGGGAATGGTGGCCTCTTCCTTTCTCTGGGCTGTAAAGCGATAACCTGTAGGCACTTTCACATTCCTCGAAGCAGAGCTGTAATCTAACAATAGGCACTCCCTGACCTGTGGGTACCTGGAGCCTCAGGGCACATGGCTGAGTTCTTTGGACTACCCAGGTAGGAAGTCCTAGGTCTCTGAGCCCTCCTAGGAGTCCCCAGCCTCTGCAGAGGAAACTGTGGCACAGTAACTCTTTGTTCCTTCATAAAAATGTACTTCCAAGGCGCACATAGACTTTCTCTATAACGCAGGAGAATGTTACTAATTTTGAAAGCACTATGATGAAGGAAGAACACCAGCCATTGTGTTACCAGACTTGGGCTCCAATTCCGTCTTCTGATATAAGGAAGACACGATACACGAAACACTCAGAAGAGAAGCTTTGAGAAGTAACTTCCATACTTGGAATCTAGGAAAACCACCAGTCATAACTGTAATGTGCTTCCCATAGCAAACTTCTTTTTGATGTCTGCACTTTGCTGTAGGAAGTTCTCAGTCTTCAAAAGTAGCCACAAGAAAATTACAAGGCAATAGCTAAACCTGACAGTTTTAAAGACAGGAAGGTCATGCTGGATGGACTTAGTGTGTTGAAGTGTGATACAAGTGGTTATCAGAGAGTCATAACTGGTTGGGAAGCCTGCCTCAGTGTACTGAACAAAGAAATGTCAGTTTCCCAAGGATTCCACTGCTCCTCTGAGAGAGAGAGTGTGTGTGTGTGTGTGTGTTGTGAGTGTGTGTGTGTGTGTGTGTGTTTGGCAGGACAATGAAAACAGCAGGGATGAAAGGAGAGGGAGAGTGTGTGTGTGTGTGTGTGTGTGTGTGTGTGTTTGGCAGGACAATGAAAACAGCAGGGATGAAAGGAGAGGGGAAAGGCACACACTTGACCATCATGCCTTTGAACACAGGAGTTCCACCTTGACTCAGAGCTGAACAGCATCTCTTGAAGTCTTGGGTGTCTTCTGCCGTCACCACCCATTCAAATGCTAATCCTCCCTTTCTTTGGGCACACTCATCTCTACTGTAAGCTGATAGACCATGTGTTTTTGCCTACTTTCCTAGAGTCATGGTGGATCATATCCACATTCTTCTGGACATTCTTTTTCCAAGGTGAAGACTTCAGGACTAACTCTGAGGGTGATTTCAGTACCCCATTACAGTTGCCACCCTATGTTTGTTAGTTAGGGTTACAGAGTCACCATAGTTTATCAAAGTTCACTCAATCCACTGAATAGTCTGGCTAGAGCACTGGGCTTAAAATATACCAAGGCTCTATCTCCAGACAGAGTTTGTGCCTGCGTTACTAACAAAGCTTCTTTTCAGAGGACACATTTTCCAAGTGACCTGCTGTAAACTTAACTCCCCAGGGCGAGTATCATACTTTTTAAGTTGTTATCACAAGTTTAAATCAACATGAGAGATTATTACCACTGTCTGTTTTTAAAAACCTCCATTCTCAAACCTCCTTAGGTTCATGAGAATCTTCTCCATTTTAAACATCTCTAGAGAAAAAGTTCTACAGATGTCTTTACAGACCTGTTCTGGCGCTGAGCAAACTTCACATACATTTCCCCCACTTCTGGCCTCCATTGGAGATGGAGAACTGTTTACCATAGTGTAATTAGTAATAATCTTTCATGTGCTTAGAGATGTTATTGTGACTATTTCTGTGGTCTCCTCTAGCTTATGAAAACCAGAGACTGAGTCAATGACATTTGCAAGGTAGAGAACCCACTGCTTCCCATGAGCCAGGCAGAGATGTAGGAAACAAAAGAGGTGGCATGATTCTTGCCTTCAAAGACCTTTAAGTTCTGCTGGGGCAAAGGTGCATGAATACACTTGCATCAAGAACTGAAGACTTTTAAGCACCACTTAATCCTGGCCTGGAAATGGAGGAATTCAAGAAGCCTTGCCATGTAGCATCAGGTGGGGTAGGAGACATTTCTGGCAAATGACTCTAGAATTTATCCAACCATTTCCTTTTGATTCTTCTTAGGTGAACTGTGGCAACATTCAGGGGTTCCGTTACATTTATGACATAGGTGTTTATGCCCAAATTAAACAGCGTTGGGTACACAGCTAATTGTATTGTACACTTCAAACTCCAGGAGGGCAGGAATTTTTGTCTCTTTAGTTCACGGATTATCCATTGCCTACGACAGCACCTGGCACAGCAGAGGTACCCCACAAATAGTTACTGAAGGAAGATTTGAGATGGAGAAGGCTCGAGGGTATATTTTCATTGTGCTAAGCTGGTGATATCCTGGTTCTATTTCTTTTTCACCTGAAAAAAATGATAATGAGCTACCAAAGTCTTTGTCTCCTGATTCAATTGTGTAAATGAGAAAACACCAAACCATCCCCATAAGTAACCCCTTTCCAGCTAGAGACTTTACCTTTTATTACCTCTTTTTTGTTTCCTGTTTGGGAAGCATTTTATCTTCATGTTAAGGTATTTTACCCCCTTCCATGATTTCTTACCTAGGGCAATCAACTTTAATGTGCAACCTTATCAAATGCTTTTTGAAATTGTAGGCATTAATCCCAGGTTTTGTTTTGTTTTGTTTTTCTTTTTCTTTGTCTCCTGTAACAATAATTCCTCTAAAAAAATAAAACTGAAACAAACCTGGCAAGTTCTTTCAAGCTAGGCCTGCCCTCACAAATCCACACTGGCTACATCTTATCAGACTCTGTTACTGTAGTTTTTCTTTTTCTTTGTCTCCTGTAACAATAATTCCTCTAAAAAAAAATAAAACTGAAACAAACCTGGCAAGTTCTCTCAAGCTAGGCCTGCCCTCACAAATCCACACTGGCTACATCTTATCAGACTCTGTTACTGTAAATCCTTTTGCAATTCCACGGCCCAAGTGGTTGCTAGTGTTTCCTTAGCCAATCTGATATACACCCTCTTCTAATTCTGACAGTTTGGTAATAAAACGTGTTGGGCTCAGCATTCCCTCCTTTCTCATCTTGGCCTTTACGACCCTCCTTTAAAATTGGCTGGGGAAGCTCACTAGCTGGAACCCAGTCCTGGTGTACTAAGCCAGGGGCAAGATGCCTGTCCTGAACAGAGTGATGAGCTTTGCTAGAATGACCAAGTTTTGCTTAATTCCGAAGGCAAGAATTTATCACTGCTTTGGGGGCAGCAGTCTGGGTAAAGGTCTGGAAATTGGGACGTGGCAGGACCAAGTAAATCAATACGATTTGGAATTTACCAAAATCATTCCTCTTTCCCCTTCACTGTCCAAGCCTCTACTCTCCTACTTCCCTTCTCCACGTTCCTGGAGCCTACAATGATAATCCTCATCCTGGTTGAAGTTAAGTGATGCTTTAGAGTGAAGATCTGGGTTTGAACTCCGGCTTTGGGCAGTATACTCCACCTATCTAAGCCTCAGTTTCTTCACCTGCCAGATGGGGGAAATAGTATTTTCTTGAAAGGGCTGTCATGAGGATTACCTGAGATAATGAATAGAAAGGGATGGGCACTTAAGAGATGCTAAATGAAGAATAGCTATTATGGTATCCTCTCTTTATTCAAGACCATATCCACCATGAAAACAATAACAACAACAATAACATATATTTATAAAGCCCCTATTATGTGTGAGACACTATTCTAATTGTTTTGCATGTGCTGATTCATTGAATCCCAGCTACTGTTGTTCACAGCAATCTTGTCTACCACAGAGAAGGATTTACCTTCTCTCCATTATTTTCTTCTGAAAAATTCCTTTCTTTAAACTCCTGTGGAGATTTCTGCTTAAAAAAAACAGAAAAAAAAAAAAAAAAAGAATTTGCACATGCTCAGGTCAAGATCACGTGCCCAGTGCTTACTTTTATTGACAGGCGGCCATACCCCTGTGCTCTACAGCAGTGATTCTCAAAGACAGCCACACTTTAGAATTACCTGGGAGCCTCAGGAAGTCTTGTGCCCAGGTTGCAAGCCCAGATCTATTAACTCAGGATTTCTGGGAGTGGGACCAGTGCTGTCTTTCATAGTTTCATGTGCATAAGAATCACTTGTTAAAATGCAGGTTCTGTTTTTCTAGGGAGCTCCCAGCAGAGGCTAATGCACCAGCCTGTAGAGGAAAGGTGGGTAGGAGACCCCACTCTCTTGCTGCTCAGTGTCTTTGTGCTGACTCAGCCACAGGCTCACTCTTGACCATCACTATGTGGTGTCCTTCTCTGTCAGCCTGGAATAGAGTCTGATTGTGCTTGAATCCCAGATCCCACAGTAACAGTAGAAAAAGATGGTAGCTCACACATGGAGGCAAGCCAAATTGTTTTGGCTTAGGAAATTTATCCAGAACCCAGGGTTTGGGGATGAAGGACGGACCACCACTAAACGTCTGGGAACATCTTAAAATAAGAGCACTTCTCAATCTAGGCTTGTTTCTAAATCATGAGCCATTCTTTATGGCCCTTAAAAATAGCGCATGAGAGAGTAGTGAATTCTAATTTTGTGGCTACATCACCATCTTGCAGAAATCTATGCCAGGATTGCCCTTATTCTGCCCTCTTAACTGAACTTGACATTGACCGTGCAGTTCGCCCTCTCTGTGGCTCCATGCCCAGTGCTAGTAGCCATGGTATTCATGGATTTCCCACCTGGACATACCTATTTGCAAGACTTCTTGAGTTGTTTAAGTCCCATGGTGGGAAGCAAATCTAAATTCCCCTTAGGAAAATGCTGGGAGATATGATGCCCCCTCTACCTCAGATTCCTCATTTATAATAAACGAAGAGGCTAGAGTCAGCTGATCCCTGAGGTATCTTCTACCAAACACATCTCTGTGTATTTTGATTTGAGATCAGAGCATAAGTCATCTTGGACAACCAGGACTTCAAGGGTAAGAATAATTTCCCAGTGTACATTGCTTGGTTCTCTTCTCTCTTAAATCGATCTTATCCTTAAAGATGACAAAGAGGTCTTGCTCGATATAAGCTGTATCACAGTTGCCAATAATACAGGGAATCTTAGTGAATGGGGAATTCAGGTTGGAGAAAGAGACTCTGAATCCAGTCCTAATTCTGCTATAGAGGTGTCCAAAGAGGAACAAAATCAGGTTTTTAAAATGTGAAATTATTTTTCTCTTTGTTTAGAACTTAGAGGTCCCCGATAGGCAACAGTTCCAGTCAGGTGAAACTAAAAAACAAAAATCTAAAGAAAAAAATTTATGCAAATGTCAACAATACCACCAATTGGCCTTTCAGTTTGGGACAGTTGAAACAGGCAGATAATAACTTATTTCTTCTTCTCTCTTCTGTTTACCTGAAGAGGAGCATCTGTGAGGAATATTTGCTGTGGGATGGATCTAGACTGTCCAGAGGAGCTAAGATCTAAGTCCACTCTTTCAATATTTCCATAGTACTAGTTTGATTTAAGCCGTGTGCATGTTTAATCTTGTTCAAAACCAAGCTCCTGGAAAAGACGGGAAATGCTGGGAAACTAAACTCATGTTTATTTTGGAAGCAAAGGGCCACTGCATTCCAATTTTCATGGCAGGGAGGCAAATCTATATAATGTTGTAACAGTGTAGTTATGAGTGCGGAGAAGGAAGAAGAGATATTTCTGCCAAGCTAGCCCGTTTATTTTGGAAGCAAAGGGCCACTGCATTCCAATTTTCATGGCAGGGAGGCAAATCTATATAACGTTGTAACAGTGTAGTTATGAGTGCGGAGAAGGAAGAAGAGATATTTCTGCCAAGCTAGCCCCTGGATTGAATCCTGGATTGGCCTCCAGTTATTTTGCAGACTGAGCTTTCTGATAGCAGCAGCTATATTGGCTTCTTTTCGAAGATGCACAATAGGGACTTAATAAGTAAGTGCTGACTTGATTTTGAAGCCTTGATTATACTTTTTAAAACAAACCCTTTATATTATCTTATGATAAGTACAGCATTTTTCCAACCACCCCAATTTTTAGCAGCCTTTCCACCATCTCAGAACCTACCCGTCGTCCATCCTAATCCCTGTATTTCAACATAACTGAAATGAACAATACTGATTTTGCCACTGGGCTCTTGAGGTTTGCCTTGGTAAAGAGGACATGGTTATTTGTAAGACCGCCTTAAATATATTACTCATTCTCAGTATGCGCAAATAATTTCACATGAGGTGACTATCACTAAGAAAGATTCAGGAATAACAATCTTAAAATTTTAAGTTATGTTTTAGGTTTTGTTTCCACTTTCAGAGGTCAAATCCAGAGCCAATGATAGAAATCCTATGTTAAAAAAAAAAGTAGATTTTATTCTGCTTATATGTTGGAGAGAGGAGGAGGGGAAAGAATACTGAAGCCTTTTAGGTTTCAGTTTCCCTTTTCTCAATATAAAGATAATAAAATATTCCAGTAGGTTGTGCTGGTAAAATATCTTACTTTCCTTTAGTTAAAAAAATATAAATAAATATTTTCTAAAGTTAAATTGTTGAAAAGTTTGGAAGGGTTGTTGAGATATCCTAGTTCATTCATGAGATCTGGTTTGAATTGCATTATGACAGGATGGAAAGAAAACTGCCCACCTGAAATACATATGAATTGTCTGGACAAAGAATTGAAACCATCTTTCCCAATTCTTCTGGTCAGAAAAGTCTCTGTCTTAACTCCACCCATTCTCCTGCCATGGAAGTTTTTTCCTTGGGCTGGCTCTTCTGGAGGAGGGAGTGAGTGTGTCTCTGTCCCTCAGACCATACACACCAAGCACCCTCCTCTCCCTCTAGTTTGTAATTAGGCCCTCTTCACAAAAGCTCTTCTCTTTTCTATGCAATTACTTCCCATTCCCATATTCCTTCCAGGTATGGCTCATTTCCAAAATCTTTCCTCACTTTTGCTATCTACTTCCCTGGCTCATTCTAGTTGGCTCTGCCCCACCTTCTCTGTGGGTCCTAGATATAAAACACAGTAAGCAAAGTTTCAACTGACTGGGAGAAGAGAGGGGGAGTCCCTTGTGACTCTTACAGCCCCTAAATGATAGGCTGTGGGGAGGTGGGGGTGGGGGTTCAAATGATCTTGAGAGGCTTTTTCATTTCTGCTACTTATAAAAAAAAAAAATGTAAAATCACACCATTCCCTGAAATGCCAATCTTGAATGAACACGCACGTGCATGTACCAACAGCATGAAAGGAACTGAAGATTTGACCCATCCAAAAAAAAAAATAAAATAACCCCCCACCTACATCAGCCTGTAACCCTCCCCTTGCTACCCCAACCCATCAGTAAACCAGACTCTCGATTTGCATGTACCACCACACCCCAACCCGTGTGAATGCCGTGTTTATTTGAATGTGCCATCAACAATGGTTCTCTTTCTCTTTTTATTGTCTGTGCCAAAGACAACAAATGCAAATGGTGAGGTGTAATTGGGATTAGAGGAGCCCAAATAAGGGCTAACATAGCATTAAGGTTAACTGCCTTTATGATAATCCCCAAACAATCAGAGGGAGGCAAATACCTTACAACAGCTGTGCAGACCATGAATAAAGCTTTTCTGACTTGCACGCATGTAAAGTCTCTGCATAAATGTTACATTAACATTTTTGCATAACCCATGGGAGACAAATTACTCCTCTAAGGACTTTGTCCTTTTGTTGCTTATACCTAAGGCACATAAAAACAGACTTTGACTTAAAGTTTTGAAAGTCCTTAGAATTGGGCAATTTCTTGGAATATTGGGGTAACTGCAAAAAGAGGGTGGTGGTTGGAGAGCCTGGTGGTTAGGCAAAGAGCCAAGAGAGAAATTTCCCAGAAACTGTTGGATCTATTCTCTACCCTGCTGGAAATGCCACTTCTTTTCATTGAACTTGTCCTTGAGATCAGCTGTTGTTTTCCCCAAGTAAAATTTTATAAGCTTACAGACAGGGCATTGCTCTAAAGCTGAGATACCTGTGGCTTGTTCTCATAATATACAAATTAAAATAGGAATGAATACATAGGAAAAGCAAAGTTGGCTCTTTGACCAGAAGTTTGCTCCCACAGTTGTAAAGATATAGACAGGTAGATCTATCACTTTAATTTAAAAATAGCATGGCTAGGACTAGCTTTGGGTGAAAGCCTGATCTGAAAATAGGAAAAGAAGCAAGGAGAAAGAGAAGAGAGAAATAAATTTGAGGGGAAATTTTTCTACTATGGGAGAATTTGACTTTTTTCCAGTAAATGCACTCGCGGTTATGAGTCAATTGACAAGAGAAGAATGTGTGAGTTGATAACTCGCCTTTAACTATATCCTTCATTCCCCCATTTTACCTTTAAAGAGTTTGCATAATTCACATAATTCACAAAATCACATTGGCCTCATTCATAATAATCGTCATTCTGGTGTCATAAAACATATCAGGGCATTGAAAGCAACCCCATAATAGACCACACACAGCTACAGGGATCCAGTAGGAAGGTGTTACCATGTGCACACACACACATACCCTGTACCAAAACACTCACTGCACCAAGATACAAAGTAAGCAAATAGATTTTTTCCATATAATCCTAGTGGGGAGTATTTGAATGAATAAGTGAAAAGTATCAGAAGGCAAATCAGGATTAATGTCAAGAAGATTTTTTCTAACAGGAAGAAAAATGAGCCATCCAACAACAAAACTTTTCCTCAGGAACTATCAAGCACATGCTGGAGGACCCCTTGACCCCACCATTTAAAGTTATTTAGTGTGTATCCTCATGTGACACTCTTACCTCTTGCATGTCTAGAAGACACTTGGAAGGAAGGAATAAAAGAAAGGGCAGAAGCTCTTCAGCAGTTCTCCTGCGACAGGTGTTTCCTACACCTCCTCCTGCTCCAGTGGAATCACAGAATTTCAAAGGGATATTTGAGATCACCTAGTTGACTAAGTAACACAGTCAGAGCCACACAGCTGATTTCAGCAGAGTTGCATTGAACAGTGGGCATAGGTTCTAAAGTCCAATCAGCAGGCAAAAGTCACATGAAATTTAGGCCAACATCTCCTTTGGTGGGATCCATGCTGGAGACTGACACTTGCTTTCTTGAAAAATCCAGAACAGACAGCTTTTCCTCCAGTACTGGAATAGATGACTCTTTGTTCGGTGCATTTCAAGGGTCAGATTAAATGAAAAATGCATGTCTTTAAATATGAAACACACGTTTGCTGTAGGAAGATGCTCAGAGGCACTTGGGAAGTGAAAACGAAGCAGAACTGGTGAACACACATCCCCACTTCACACTCACATTAAGATCTGCACTATCTCTGAGCAGAGAGCCACATTCTGTAAAAAGATTTCCAGTCATTGTAAGATTTAGTGTATAGAGCCCTCAGGATCATGGGAAATAATAATTTGCTTTTTTCGAACTTGGTCTTACAGGTTCTAAAAGATTGTACAGTAGGATCATTTTCTCACTCACCTGGTCTTAGGGGCCTTAACTGAAGGACTAGATCTCTTGGGAACTATCAGGTCTGATTTGTCAGGAAGGTGAACCAGAGAGGAAAAAAGGATGTCTTTGAGCATGCCAGGTAGGAAATTCTCTGGGGATTTAGCAGAACATCAAGGAGGACTAGATCTCTTGGGAACTATCAGGTCTGATTTGTCAGGAAGGTGAACCAGAGAGGAAAAAGGATGTCTTTGAGCATGCCAGGTAGGAAATTCTCTGGGGATTTAGCAGAACATCAAGGTCAGCTCCTTCCTCTTGCCTTTATCACATTACGTGAGCAAATGTGTGGTTTTCATAAGGTCCCAAACCTTGAATTGTGCCGTAAAGCCTTTTGCATGCAAATAAAGTTGTCAAGTATTTTCATTTAATTCCTTGTTCTGTCCCATTCTAAAAAATGTTTAATTATTATGAGACTCTTAGCATTTTGGTATTTGTTGTGCAAAGATTAGCATTTTATATTTCTCTAGCTTCTAATTCACTCACCTCTCCTCTCCCACAGTGAAGAGACCTAATTCATCCTGATGGCAGACCTAACTGCTCCTTCCCAGGGAAGAACTCCCTCTAGGGACGTTGATGCCATCACAAAAGCTGTGGCCATAGGGATCAACCTTGGAGAGTCAGCAAAATGGGAATTTGATAGGATCTTAGAAGGGAAGTTAAGGAGGTCCTGCTGGAAATCAAGGGTCATGGTGTCATCAGTGCTAAGGGCATCACATCAGCTGACATAGGCTCTCTGATGGAGCAGGGTTCCCAGATTCATGGACTGACTGTTCTCTGGCAGAAACAGAGATCAGTTGCAATCAGCAGGTGAAACGCTGCTGGGTGAGTTCATTCTGTGTTTGGGCCTCATGTTTTGATTCAGTTGCTCTGCAGGTTTGTTACCCTGCCCAGTAATGGTGTTGGTATATGAGGACAGCTGCCTTCTCCTCCACAAAGGATTGGTCAGGAGGTAAAGGGGGTTCAGGAGCTCAGGGAGCCCACCCAGTTCTGACCTATATCAGAGGTTATAGGCTCCTCCATCAAAAAGATAGGGGACCTAAGTGTAAAATGGTACAGTCTCTATGGAAAACAGTATGGGGTTTCCTCAGATAATTAAAAAGAGAACTACTATATAATCCAGTAATCCCATTTCTGGTATACATCAAAAAGAATTCAAACAAAGATCTCAAAGACATATCTGTATTCCCATGTTTATAACAGCATTATTTACAATAGTCAAGAGGTGGAAGCAACTGACATGTTTAACAGATGAATGAATAAACAAAATGTGCTATATCCATGCAGTGGAATATTATCAGCCATAAAACAGAATGAAGTACTGATACGTGCTATGACATTGATGAACCTTGAAAACATCATGCTAAATAAATCAATCACAAAAAGACAAATATTGTATGATTCCACTTGTACAAGCTACAGAGAGTCGTCAAACTCATAGAAATGGAAGGTAAAATGGTGGTTGTCAGGGACTGGGCAGAGGGGAAGACGGGGAGTTGTTGAATGTGTACAGTATTTCAATTTTGAAAGATGAAAACGTTCTAGAGGAGGGTTGTACGACAATGTTAACATACTTAACACTACTGAACTGTACAGTTAAAAGTGGTTAAGATGGTAAATTTCATGTTGTGTTTCACCACAATTAGAAATTTTAAAAATGACATAAATTTAAATTAAATTAAATTTTAAAAGATAGGAAAACTAACAGTGATAAGACAAACAACAAGAAGAAAACCCTAGCCATGCTGACTTTATGAGATCAACTTCCCTTTCATTTTCCTGCTAGAAGTAAGTGTTGGGAATATTAGCATATAAGAAAGATTTTTTGGAGTGCTTGCCCTCAAAGGTGGTAAGTCTATTTGGTCAGGCTATTCTGGAAACCAGCCAGCATATAAGAATTACGATAGTTTAGCTACAAACGCTCTGTTATGCTTCCCGGGGGGAAAAAACCAATGAAAAACGAATGAATGAATGACTAAATAAAATAAAAGATGATTCAAAACTTTCCAGCTTGTTTCCAGGACCAAGCCTGAGGAACTGTTTTAAAGTGCCCACCCAAAGTCATGCTCCACACCCACATGCTTTTTGTTCCTGCTGGGAGCTGCCTAGGAGGCCTGGGAATCTTGGCATGTGAATGGACAATGATGGATAAGTGAATCAGTTCTTCTATTTTGCTTTCAAAGCACATTTCTAGCTTTCTTCTCTCCAGGGCACCTGCCTGGACCCTCTCTGACTGCGTTAGACTCTGCTATGTGCACCTATGTTGCTCTGTGCATACACAAATCTTAGCATTTCTCGTGCTGTATTACTTAGTGCATCTCTCTCACCCACAAGTCTGTGAGTTCTTTGAGAACAAAGGGTTTTTGACCACTAACATAATGCCTAGAATCTCGGTGATGCTTAATAAATAGATGTTATGTAAAGAAGTGTTTTTGCATTCTCAGGATGAGGATGGATTGCTGGGGTAATTATCTGTGTACATGGAATAATTTAGGTCATATTGTCCTAGTGTTGTGTTATGCTCAGAACTTTGAGGTCCACCTTCAGCTTCCATGACTTTCCTCATTTCTTCAATCACTCATCCCTTCCCTAAATATGTGTGTGTGGTTTCTGTTTGATTTGTTTGGGTTATACATGTCTTTATTAGTCATGTGTGGGTGTCCCTACACCTCCATTGTCTTCTGAACTTTTCAAGGACGAGGTATCCAACACATTCTTTGCATCTTCCCAAAGCATCACACACTGAGACACCAAGTTTAAAAGCTATTGCTGTTTAGGGTGTTGAACTGCTGGGTTGACACCTCCACCTGCACGTTCTGCCAGGACCTCAGAAGATGACCTTGTCATCTTTTCTCCATCAACCAACTCGTTTCTCTGAATTCCTTGAGGGGTGGTTGTTTATATGTTTTGGTTTTTGAGCAAGGGTACTTTTCTTAATAGTGCCAAGTGTTCTCCTACTTTCAGAGATGTGAAGCCTTACTGTGATCTTTGATCCTGGCTTTCTTCAAGCTTGTCCTATCTTGTCCCCACCAAAAACCAAGGCACTGAGTCCTGTTGATTATTTTCACAAAATTTTCCAAGTAACTCTTCCCTTTTCACCCCTAATTGTCAACCTACTATAGCAACTGACTTCCAGACCAGGGGCTTTGCCTGCCAGTTTCCATCTGTTGGAATGGCTGTCTCAGTAGAGCAGAGTGTTGACAAGATTTTGATACCTTGTCTGAGATCAGCAGGAAAGAATATTTTAATCAATTAGAGACATCTGTCATGGGTAGAGGAGTTGTGGTCCAAATGCTGAGATTCCGTCATCTCTGGCCAAGTCTTGTTTTTTCCCTGACTTCTCATTCAATGCATCCTATACACTGACCCAAAGTTGACCCTTTAAATATAGCACTATGACATCTTGCCTCCTAAAACATAAGTGCTGCCCTTGCCTGCACCAGGCTCTGTCGAACTTCACCTTCCCCACCACTTGCAGCGAGTGTCTCCAATGCTTTCCGCCTCCAGGCTCATCAGTGCCTAGGAGCTGAGCTGGCCTAGATTAAGAGAGGAAGTATATCAGCTGCCTCCGCCCCTCCAGATGTGGGGTCTGGAGTTTATCTTGGCTCCCCACAGACCTGGTATCTGCTCTGCTTAGAATAAGCCCTGGTTGTCAACTTTGCTTCCAGGTCATACCACTTGTTATCTTTTTTCCACTCCACTTTCCCCACACCCTCAGACATGCTGGTCAATGGATAGGTCTGAGCTTCTGCCACAGGTTACCTGTCTGCTCTTACATTTATGCCTCAAAAATAACCTGCTCATTTGGACTCCCAAGAATTTAAGCCCTGCCAGGTTCCTTCCTCCCAACACAGGCTGGTTTCTAATCATATACGAGAAGATTGCCCAGAATGACACGGAGGGTTATGGGAATCTTCTACTGCTGGGCCACACTCACCAAACTGATCTCCTTCCTATTATTAGCACAGCCTGGTGCTTGCATGAGGCTGCTGCACATCTGGACACTGCACATCTGGACACTGTAGATCCACCAAGCTCAGCCTAGGGAAGCCAACCGTTTCTCTACTTCCCTGGCTCAAATTCCTTTCTTTTTCCAACAGAACCAGCATATCCTATGCTTGAGCTGAGTAATTAACAGAAGCAAAATTTATCAAGCACTTGCTATGTGCTAAGCCCTTGAATATGTGCTTTGTATGCACTACCTCACTCCATCTTTACAAGGGCCCTACGAAGCAGGTGCTATTATTATGCCCATTTTACACAGGAGGAAATCAAGGCTTGGAGAAGTCAAGCCATTCGCTTTGAGGTTACCCACATAGTAGAAAGAGCTGGAATTTGAACTTACACTGTCTGAATCTAAAGCTTATGCTTTTAATCACTATGCTAAAGATTGCAGACTAATAGCCCATGGTAAAATGTTGGCCACAGTTATATTGGGCCACCAGAGTGTGTTGTTTTGTTTTGTTTTTAATAATGACCAATACTTAAAAATCAGAAGAAGTCACATAAAACTTCAGATTTGTGACTTCTCTTTTCAAAATTGGAAGGTCTTTCCATATCGTACAAGGCCAAAATCAAATGAGCTGAGAACTGTCTGCCCTTTACACAGGGTATGATCACTCCAGTTTGCCTCTGTCTTTGCTATTTCTTATTGCAGTAGTACTCAAATGTTACTATTGATCAGAATCATCTGGAGATTGCTGGGCCTCGGCCTAGAGTTTCTAATTCAGTAGGTCTGGATAGGGCCTGAGAATTTGCCTTATTACAGAGCAAGTGTTAGTTGCTATTTCTCATCACATTAATGCTGTTGCTATTTTTACATTCAGTCCACCCATCCACCTACTTCTTTCATGTTCATACTCACTGCTAGACATTTGAGTTTGCAATCCAGGCATCATGTTAAATGAGCAGCAAGGAATTCAGGGTTCTCCCATCTCTTCCTAAATACCCACCAATCTCTGACATGAAAGCTAATCTGGATTTCTTACTGTTTTGACTTCCTTCGACTCTTTTAAAAATATAATGCAACTTTATTCAGTTTCACAAAGGCAGTAGAAGACAATAAAAAGCACCAAAACAGGCATTTTGCAATAGCTTTTCCCCTATGCTGGAAGAGACCAGCAGAAAAGAGACACCGCCATGTATATGAAAGATTAGAGCTTCTGCTAACATAATCCTGCAGCAGATTTAAAAGCTATAGAATTCACACAGAAGTAACCACTTCATCCATTCTGTTCTTTCAGTAGCACCTGCTTCATAGTCTCAAGAAGCTTCTCCTCTGGTTATAGGAAGCCAAACTCTTTTTGGAGAAATCTATGTGGACAATTATTTAGGAAACAGCGCATCAATTAAAAAATGTTCACTAGGTTTTCACTTTGAGTGCCCTGTTATAATCTTCATGACCTATCTCAAGTGCCACTTATTCAATATGCCCTTCTATGTTAGCCCAGGCAGAAATAATCCCTTCTCTCACAATTTATATTACAATCATTTCCATGACATTCATACCATACTTCCTTGAAATATAAAATAATTATGTTGTTCTCACATTTTCCCTGAGATTATAAGCTCTTTTAGAGCATGAAATGAGACACACATAACTTTCCAGTCTGTATCATGCCTGTAGGGAAAGTGAAGGAAAATGTTCAGGACCCCTCAGATGTTCAGAATCTTGCTGAGTATTTGAGGTAAACATGCACCTGTGCCCAGGTGTTCCTTGGTTATTGTCTAATGTGATTGTGCATGTGCACCCAGGTGTCCTGGGTTATGGACTTAAGTATAATTGTATTTTTCTTTGGTATATATTTTGCACATTTTAATTTGATTTATTCCCAGATGTTTAAAGTTTTGATGCTATTTTAAATGATATAATTTAAAAATTTAATCTTCCAATTGTATTTTTCTAGAATTAAAAAAATATATTCAAGTTTTGTATATTGATCTTGAATGTAGGAACCTTGCTAAATTTACTTATGTTACTGTGAATAATGACAGTTTTATTTTTTCTTTTCCAATCCTTACATCTGTCATCTTTTTAAAAAAATTATTCTATTGTTATTCTATTTTTAAAATTATTCTATTCTAAAACCTCAAGTACAACAGTGAATAAAAGTGGAAAAATGGAAATCTTTGCCTCATTCCCAATCTCAGAAAGTCTTTATAATAATTATACTATTACGCATGAAGATTTATGTAGGTTTTAAAAAATACACCCTTTATGAATTTAAGGAATTGTCTCTATTGGTTTAGCAAAAATCTTTTTTAAAAATCATAATTGGATATTAAATTTTACTAAATTCTTTTTTTGCTAGATAGCAAGATGCTAATTATGTTATTTTCCTACTTTATTCCATTAACATGGTTAATTTTATTGATTGATTTTCCAATTTTCTCAAACTTGCATACTTGGAACAAGCCCAACTGGTTTATAAACTTAATTTGTTAATATTTAGGTTTTTCTTGTTTTGTGTTCATAAGAGAGATTAGATCATAAATTCAGTATCCTCCTGAATTTGTGGCATGAGGGTTTGGTAGTCTCACAAAACTAGTTGGAAAGTGTCACCTTTTTTCTATTCTTTGAGAATGTTTGCGTTAGACTGGAATTATTCCTTAGATATTAGGATTTGCTGGTGAAGCCATGTGGGTTTAGTTTTCTTTGTGGAAAAGTTTTTCATTAAAAATATAATTGGTTTAATAAATAAAGGATTTTCTATTTATTCTGTCAGTTTTAATACATTGTATTTTTCAATGAATTTTTCCATATTATCTAAATTTTCAGATGTATTGGCATACGGTTGTTCATAACTATCATCTTTAAAATATCTGTAAGATCTTTAGTAATGTGTCCTATTTTATTTCTTTTATTGATAATTTGTGTTTTCTCTCTACCTTTTCTTGATCAGTCTTGCTAAATAAAGTTGATCCATTTTATCAATATTTTTAAATAAAGTTTTGGCTTTGTTGAATTTCTCTACTGTACATAGGTTTTCTATATTATTATTTTCTATTATTATTGCCTTCTATTTTCTTTGGTTTAATTAGCTATTATTTTTTCTAGCTTATTGAGATAAAAACTCAAAACTTTCTTCTTTTCTAATATTTATTTAAAGATACGTTTCCCTCTGAGCACCATGTTAACTGTGTAGATTGCAAAAATGGCCACTAATTTTTCCTATCTCTGCCTGTATGCCCTATTGTAATCAATCTTTGCAGTTTCCTTTATCTAGAGGAGTCTAGGTTTGGCCATGAAATGTTAGCAAATATGAAGCAAATAGACACTTCAAAATATTTTAAACGTTGGAGCTTGTATTCTCTTTCTGTAATTGGAAATCTGAGAATGAATGAGAGCATTTGATATGAATGAGAGCAAACTAGTTTGCTGGAGGATAAGTGGTCATAGGGAAAAGAACTGAAGCATCCTGGCTAAAA
The DNA here is from genome assembly GCF_000696425.1 of Galeopterus variegatus. Classification (NCBI taxonomy): domain Eukaryota; kingdom Metazoa; phylum Chordata; class Mammalia; order Dermoptera; family Cynocephalidae; genus Galeopterus; species Galeopterus variegatus. The sequence goes on from NW_007729830.1 coordinate 206,753, forward strand.
GCCTGCCAACTGCCAGACATGTAAGATCATCCTAGATCTTCCAGCTTCCAGTCAGCTTCCTTCACAAGAGACACGAGAGAGCCCAGCAGACATCCTCCAAGCCAGAACTGAAGAAAGAACCACCCAACCAACCTACAGAGTCTTGATATAAGTAAAATGATGGTTGTTTTTAAGCCACTAAGTTTTGGGGATGGTTTGTTACACAGCAAAAGCTAGCTGAAATGAGCTGTAGCCCAGAAGTATTGATATGAAGTATATCCCATTATCATTTAATTAAAGACACTTTTTATTTTCCATCACAATTTCTTATTTCGATCAATGCAATATTCAGTTTATTGCTTAATTTTCAAACACTGAATTTTTTTTTTTTAGTAATTTCTGTGCATGTGACTGATTCTAGCTTAATTTCTCCTAAGATCAGAGAACATAATCTGTATTTTTTTCAGTTCTTTGAAATTTGTTGAGACTTCCACTATGGCCCAGAGTATAGTTATTTTTAGTAAATATTCTATATTTACTTGACAAGGATGTTCATTCTGTAATTGTTAGGTGCAGGGTTTTCTATATGTCAGTTGGGTTAAATGTATTATCTTGTTTTTAAAATCTTCTATATCTTCACTGACTTTTTAAAACTACTAGTTCTATCTTTTATTATGAAAGTTGAGGAACTATTTCTACTTTTAGTTCTATCAGTTTTACACATGAATAATGTGCGTGTTATTACAAATTTATGTCTTTATCTCTAACACTTTTTCCTTTAAAGTCTACTTTTTTAACATAATTATAGCTACCAGTTTATTTGGTTTGTATTAAATGACTAATCTTTCCCCTTCTTTCTTTTTAATTTTTCTCTGTCCTTATAAATAAAGTGTATTTTTACAAGCAAAATTTAATTGTATTTTTTACCCACAATCTTTGTTAATTAATTGGAGTATTTAGCCATTTAACGCAATGTAATTATGAATACAATTTTGTTAAAATTCATCATCATACTCTTTGTTTTCTATTTCTCCTATCATATGTTATCACTTAATCTACATTATTGTCTCTTTTGAATTAATTGTTTTTATTATTCCATTTTCATCTCTTGTTATTTTGTAGTTACACATTCTTTTAACATTTTATTTTTTAGTTATTACCCTAAAGATTACAACAAGGTCTCCTGAATCATTTCAAAAGTACTATAATTAGTACTTTTACTACTTTCTGGGCAATGTAAAGGACCTTCCAACACACTAGCTCTGTTTACTCCCTTTTTTCCTTTTGTGCTATTATTTTTGCCATGAATTTTAATTCTACATAATTTACACAAGACACTATTATTGTTTTTGCTTCAGTTAATATATCATTTACATTTATCTATGTTTTTACTTTTTGAGTGCTCTTCATTCTGTCTTATATTACATTTTTCCATCTGGAATTATTTTCTTCAGCCAAAATAACTCCCTGTCGTATATCTTTTCATGTAGGTATGCTAGTGATTAATCCTCAGTTTTTGTCTTAAATGTCTTTATATAATCTTAATTTTCGGAAAATATTTTTGCTGGGTATAGAATTTAAAATTAGCAATTATTTTCTTTCAACACAAAAAAATTAATGTTATTACATCCTGGTTTACATTGTTTGTGTACAGGAAACAGTTGCTGGTCTGAAGATAATGCGTCTATTTCCTTTTTTCTCCTGCTGGTTTAAAGAATCTGTGTGTGTGTGTGTGTGTGTGTGCGTGTGTGTGTCTCTGTCTGTTTCTCTATTTCTCCCCCTTTCCCTCCCTCTTGTAGTTTTATTACGATGTGCATAGCAGGGGTTTTCTTTGTAATTTCCCTGATTTGAAATCATAGGACTACTTGAATCTGTGCTTTAATGCCTTTCATGAATTTTGAAAAGTTCTTGGTGAATATCTCCTCAAATATTCCTGCTGCCTCATTCTCTCATCTTTTTCTGAAATCCCACTTACACTTGTGTTATACTTTTTCACTGTGTTCCATAGATCTCTTTTGCTTTTTTCTGTATTTTAAATCTTTTTCACCCTTTCATGCATTACTTGATATATGTTTTGCTAAATTTCCTTCCACTTCACCAATATTTTCTTCTGCTGTGTCTAATTTCTTTTAATATCCATTTACTGAATTTTAATTTTAGTTATCATCTTTTTCAGGTTCATAACTTTATAGATTCTAGTTGTCTGGTGAAATTCTCCATCTTTTCTTCAGTGTTTTTGAATGTGTTAATCATGGTCATTTTAAGGTTTGCGTCTGATAACGCCAGTGAATCTCTGTCTGTTATATACTTTTTCTTTTAGTGCCTCTTTTTTTTTTTAGCATGTCCAATAATTTTTTGCTGGCATGTCTATTTTATTGCACTCTGGAAATTATATATAAAAAGTTTCAGGAAGTCTGGAAGATGCTATTTTCCTCCAGAGAATTTATTTCTTTTCTGGCAACCAGAGATCGTTCAGAAAGATCACACTGATCCAGTGAAGCCCAGTTTCGGGCTTTTTAAAATCAGGCTAATTTAGTTTGTGTTACTCTTGGTCATAGCACTTTAAGGATTTCAATTGACAGTGTCTGATATTGGGTGGACCAGTTACTCAGTTGGTTAGCGTGAAGTGTTGTAACACCAAGGTAAAGGGTTTCAATCCTCATACAGGTCAGCTGCTGGAAAAAAAAAAAAAAAAGTGTCTGATATTTACTGGGACCACTCCTCTCCTTCGCAGGCTCTTAACAGTTTTCATCTCTCCTGCACTGTGAGACTGCCAAAATGTCTGCTTAGCTTTTTAGCCTCTTACAAGTTGCCTTCTGCTTGGTTTCTCAGCTCTTGCTCTGAAGATGTACTTAATAATCCGCTTAGTAATTAGCAAATGTTTCAAGAAGAGGTTGAGTAAAAAATATTGGACTCATTTCTCTGTGCCTTTTATCTGGGATCTTGGCACATATCTCTCTTGGTAGCTCCAAATTCCAAGCTTTTGTCTCTCCAGCCCAGTGAGACTATAGCCATCTTTAGGCTACAGTACTTGCTCTTCAGCAAATATCCTAAGAGGAAAAATAGCTTCAGTAAATGAAAGACTCATGTTGATGCATTTCCCTTTTTTTCTGGGACTTTGGTCTTTGAAGTCCTAGATGCCTTGGTTGCTTTCTGATTCCATCAAAGAACTATACATTTTGGTTTTAAATTTTACCACGGTTTATATATTCTCGAGGTAGGATTAATCTGATACATGCTATTTTACCACAGTTGGAAGTGGAAGTCTCCTATATGTAGCCTTTTAATATCTTTAAAAGGAAGTATTTATATGTTTATTGTGAAATTAAAAAAAAAATTGTAAGCATGATCTGACCAGCCTGACTGCAGCAAAGGGCAAGTATAGAGGAGTGGGGAAAGTGTGACTTTTAAATATACAAGAGGTCTTCAAAAAGCTCCTGGAAAGATTTATATTATCTTTTAATTCTATTTTTCCACCATCTTTTTCAAGTACCTTTGTACGTGCCAATACATATTGGCAATGTTGACTATAGTCCCTTAAAATAATCTATCTGCCTTGATGTAAATGAATGAGACCATCAGCTCAACCGAAGCTTTTTTTAATAGCTGTGTTTGTTAAAGTTTTTAGACCATTCTACTCAACCCTATAAAATATGTCACATCATAGTTACCTTGAGGCTGATGCTCAGCCACAGATATCAACAGCAAGAAATGAATTAGGAATAATTTATTGATCAAAGCTTAATGAAATTCCTTTTGTTAGTTTTAATTTTTCTTTCTTTAAACTTCAAGCAGTTGATACTATTTACAACCATTAGACTATCTAATAATTTACTTATTTTTATAATAATCTTTAATAATTCTAATACTATAATTTTTATTTTTTCTTAGTCCCTGAAAAAATAAGAACTCCACCACCAAGAGTGGCTAGGGGTACAGAAACATAGACATTTTATATATTTGTAAAATTCTCTGCAAGTCATTAAAAATACATGCAAAAAGCTGCAGAATTTTGCTTTAAACTTATAATTTTTATATAACAATTCTTCAGTGTATTCAAAATAAGAAAATAACCATACGTGCATGAAAATATATAAACACAAATATATTTTTAGCTCTGTTTATAATAACAAAGTACTGATGACAATATGGAAGAACTTAAACATCTAAAACAGGGCATTGTATTATAAAAGTGTCACATCCATGGGATTGAACTATATACTACCACATAAAAATATTATTTTAGGACAATATTTAGTGACATAGCAATTTGTAAAGTAGAAAAAAATCATTTTAAAGAGCCACGTGGTGTTTGAATTGTTGGGTCAAAACAAGGGTAGGATTCCTTTTAGAGTGAGATTGCATTTGGTTTAGAAAAACACCGCTAAGGGCTTGTTCATTTTGAGAGTGGTGGCCTTCCTCCTGGGCATAGCCTACAGAGAAGACATTTAGACAAAGAAGAGCTCTATCCCACTGCTTTAAAAAGCAAAGGAATTTGGAGTGGGCCTTGGCAGCTCCCTAGCAGGAGTAGGAGGGGGTTAGATGAGTACAGGAAGAGTGGAGTGGGTTTGGGTGGGCGGGGAAGCGTGCCACGCAGAGCAGGTGGGCGCAGGGAGAAAGCTGGCCAGTGGAAGTTTTCCTGTAGCAGGAGTGGCCAAGGCACATTAGGACACAAATGTCTAATATTAAATTTTATGTTGTTTTCTATGCTGGAATGAGAGCTACTTGTAGTTTGTCCAACTGTTAACCTAAGTATCATCAACCATCTACAAATAAAATAATGTGGTTCTGATGTGAACTCTTATTCTGTTCACCAATTGAATAGGTGAGAACCTCAAGCAAGCTGTGCTTCCAGACTGCCTCAGCCCAGGTCTGGTCTGCATCCTTCCCCTCCATCCTTCTCATTGTCTGACCCTCTTCTTTTCCATCCCATTTTTATTCTTTTTTTTTTTTTTTAATGGCCACACAGAATTTCCTTACTCTAGGACTTTAACACCAATTACAGAGAATTCTGTCTTTCCATCTGCAATCATTCAAGTTCCAGAAAATGTCGTCTTTTACTGTATATGATATCTGTCTTTATGTCTTTCTTTTCTCTTACTTGTGCTCATGCTGTAGCTGAGAGAGGAATTATATCCTGTGCTTTGGCTTTCGGCTGGAAGGAACAGTCTCCAAGTTAAATCCATCTCCAGAAAGACTCCTTCAGGAGTTACTGACTCTATGCTTCCAGTGGAGCACACTCAAATACTCCCTGGCTGCAATCCTTCCTGCAGGTTTCATGAGCACAGGGCACATTTTAATCCCAAATAATTCTTGAATTATTTATTAAAATCTAGACTGTCACTTCTTTTCCTCTTTGGCCTGCTCTCTCCCTGGTTGTATTCATGCTGTCGTCACTACAGATGCTGTTGCTGGAGAGCTTTAGCCTTTCTCTCCTCTGAAATCTTTCCACGGCTGCCTGGATCTGAGAGAGAATGTTGGGAAGTGTCAGTGATAAAGGTCCATGAATAGATGCAAGAAAAGACACTTAGAAGAAATGCTGCATCTTTTTTCTATTATTCTTTGTTGTAAAATATTACATTCACCCCTTACTATCACCACTTTGTTTTCAAACAAGAATATTCTAGTTAACATATACTGATGGTGTCCTAGTTATTTGAATCCTTTTGAATGCAAGATGAAGTTCAATACATTACCGCATCTCAGCATCCAATCCCACCACGTTCTCTCTCTCAGGATCCACTTCTCGGATTTTTTGTTGTATTTTTGAGCTAGATTCAGCTTTATTTCTTTTAACGATTTTATCATCAACCTCCTGATTACAATTCTGCATGCTGCCCCACTTTTCAGCTCTCTTTCCTTAAATGTAGTTCAGATACATCCCCAAGTCCCCAGAAAACAAACCAGAGTAAATATCCTATAACTAATAATTCACTTTAGAAAAATCAATTTTTATATAAAGGGCAATTCACCCTAAGAACTTCATTTGAATGAGATCTGAATATTCATTTCTCGGGATGTAATAGCATCACTTCAGTCACTTTAGCACATGGCCTTGGCAGCAGCCTCTCCCCAACACTTTTGACCTGTTATTCCTTTCAGATCTTCAGTAGCAGAAGCTGTCACTATCAGGCTAAAGGAAAATTTGTAAATTGGTCCTGTTTGGACAGGGAGTGGATTGCGATCCACTAATAGCTGGTATTTAATGTATCAGACTAGGTTTCTAAATTTCAGATATAATTTTTAGGCTTAATGTTGCCTTTGTGGAGGTTGTCTAACATAGGAGGGTTTAAAAAGCTTTATGGACTATGGCTTTATGGACCGCTGCTAATGAAGAGTTAGAGAGTGTATTATGCATTATTGATAATTAATGTTCTTCCAATCACAAGCATCTAGTATATAACAGACACTAGGCTGGGTACTGGGACCAGAACTGGCTATATAATTTGCAGGTCCCAGTGCGAAACAAAAATGCAGGTTCTTTGTTCAAAAATGATTAAGAATTTCAAGACAGTGACAACAGAACATTAAACCAAGCTCCAGGACATTCTAAACACTGGTCCCCGGGTAATTGCAGGGGTCACGTGCCCTTGAAGCAGGTCCTGACTGGGGGTGTGGTTGTAAAGTCCCTGGCCTCAAGGGATAAAGAAAGTAAAACCCAGAGTAGTCCTTAGGGGAGATGCAAAATGTTGTAGAATCCATTTATGCAGATTCCTTAAGCAGCCACTTGCCTGTGGAGTTTATATTCTACCATTACAGTAGTCCCCCTTTACCCACAGTTTCAGTTACCCGCAGTCCACTACAAGAAGATATTTTGAGAGAGAGAGACCACGTTCACAAAACTATTATTGTAGCATATTGTTATAAGTATTCAATTTTATCATTAGTTAATCTCTTACTGTGCCTAACTTATAAACTAAAATTTATTGTAGGTATGTATGTTCAGAAAAAAACATACTATATAAAGGGTTTGGTACTATCCACTGGGGGTCTCAGAACTTATCCCCATGGATAGGGGAAGAACTACTGTAAGTAAATCTAAATGCTGATGAATATTATCTGAGTTTTGAAACTTCTCCATTTAAAAAAAAAATTATTAAGCAAATGCCACAGACCTGAAATTGCCAGAGGTACTATTCCCACTCTCCCAGCCAGTCAAATTAGCCTTTCTTGCTTTCAGGCAATTTTTATATACAATGGATTCAGCTTGAAAATCTTGTTTGAAACCCTTGAGGGTGTCATTATCTCCTTTCCTCAATGGGCTGGCTTGGAAAGCTAGGTGGTCTCCAGGAGCTTGGGATAGGACAGGGCCTTGCTTTCTCCTAATCTGTAGACCAGGTGTTACTTCTACTTGAGCCCTGACCTGGTGACCAATTGTAGTTATGGTAGGTAAAGTGAAGTGTAGGGACCTCTCTGATGGTGCAGTCTCCAGTCTGGCCTCTGCTTCTCCAGGGGATTTGCCAGGAGGGAAACAAGAATCATAAGAATCATGGGGTAAGTGCTCTGGAGGAGCTGCCTCTGCCTCTTCCAGTAACAGGGACTGCCTTGTCACAAAGCAAAGCCACCACTTACTAAACGCTTGCTCTGAACCAACCTACATTATGGCAATTACTCTTTACAAATACTCTCATCACACCCATTTTCACTGGGGGAAACTGAGGCTCGGCAAGGCAAAATGGCCAGCACACAAACCCACCTGTTTGGGTCCCTGGTGCCCATGCTCTGCACCACCTTGGGGCATCTGGGTATGTGGGGGTTAAACCCCACATGCTGGGGTGAGGCCCCAGCCCGGTCCCCAAAGAGGCTGGAAAGTGTTTCCTGGGAACGTGCTCTGTTGCTGTTTTACCCCATACAGAACACACTCCACACAAGACATTGAAGAGAAACATGTGTGTTGTCATGGCTCCCTGAGGTGGGATTTCAAGGAGCTGGGCTTCATCTGCAAATGAGAGAACAGCTAATGGCTTGGAGAGCCAGAAGCTCTGGGTGTGGGGAAGGAGGTAAGATGGCCCTGGTGGCAAGAGCTGGGGGAAGTGGGGGAGAGCTGGGGGAGATGGCTGATGACCACGGCAGAAGGGTGTGAAGGGTGGAAGGGCTCGAATGCCCCACAGCAGCCTGAGGATGTGCTGAGAGCACCAGAAAGCAGGGCCAGAGAGATTGTGACTGATTCTGCTTCGATGAACTTACCCAGCAATTTGAAATCAGGAAACCAAAAATGAATTTATTTCAGTTTCAGCATACATGTGGGGTATCAAAATCCTGTCAGTGCTGAGGACTCCAACAGTCTTCATCCTGCCCAGAACACCCAGCAGCTCTTCCTGCCCTGTCACCCATCCATCTCGTGCAAAATCCCTCCTCAGACTGTCCTGTGACTAAAACCCTACAATAGAGAGTACTCTTTGAAAGGTAAGAACTTTTGCTAACACCTCTAGGATGATAATGATCTCTCAATGGTTCACCCAGTTTAGGGGATGAAGATACAAGAGCCTGCGGCCAGCAGAGACTCAGTTGGGCAAGAAAGGTCTTAAATGGGGCACTAAACACATGCACCTCTCCATTGCCTAGAGTCAGTCCTGCGTGCATATTCAGTTAGTTCCACCCTCTAGTTAAATACCTTTTCCTTAATTCCATGAACTTTGCCTAAGAGCTCTCCCTTTCCTCCATGCAAAACTTGGATTCCCTACTGCAAGAGATTTGAGTCTACATCTGCCCTGAATTTCCTCCCACATGCCACACCCCCTCCACATGAGCCATCACACATACTAAACGTGATCACTTTCTGGAGGACATAGAAAACCTCTTGTGTATGACAAGATTGTGCTGAAATGATAACAACCATGTCTTTTCTATTAAGTTACATTCATGAAGAACTGGACATATAGTAACTCACTTAATTCTCATGGAAATTCTACGAAATGGGTGGGGACTTTAATATCCCCACTTACAGATAAGGAAGCTCATGAATATAAAGGTTGGAGAACCTGCCCAGAATCATGCGGTAAGTAGGGCTGCTGGATTTCCAGTCTGAGCTCTATCACTATTTCACTTGGCCTCTGTATCCTCCACAGGGCTGTAGCTTTAAAACATGTTCTCGTATTCATTATCTTATTAATTCTTCACATAACCCCATTGGGGATGAATTATTAACCCCATTCTACAGATAAGGACACTGAGCCTTGGAGGTTTAAGGCTTGCTATTCTTTGTAAGGTACATTTTAATTAGAGTTTTGCTGTAGAACATTCTTGAGGAGAAATGGGGCTTGTGGGGGGCGCAATCTCATGAATATGAAGAAGGAAGACATTTGGGATGCTGAGAAATCAGCTCAGAAGAATATACTCCTTACACCTCACCTCCACCCCAACAGCAACGGGGGATAAAACTTAATCATCTGTTCTGAAGAGCTGTTTTCAACTGAAGTGAGAAAAGCTATTCCCCTGGGATGAGGAACTCTCTGGTGGGTTTTACAGAATTAATGAAAAGGCATTTAAATGGGAGGATAAGGGATAAGAAAGAAGACTCCATCAGTACAACCTTAAGCACTGTACCTTGCCTCACAGAAAACTCGCATATGTATTTTTTTAATTGAATTGAGTCCAGTTATTTGGTATGCATTTTCCCCTTGAACAATCTAATGCCAATGCAAAAGTAAAAGAAAAAGCCTGCTTTCTAAAACATTTAGGTTTTTGCAAGACTTAAGGTCCTTCAGAGTCCTGTAATTACCCTCACATTATTGCTACATACCAATTTAGTGTCCAGATTGAAAAATGGAATCAATGTTTACCAGAAATCCATTTACTTGTCAGCTTCAACAATGAGTCTGCGATGAGAAACAGTAATCTCTGAGCTAAGGGGTGTAATTTCACCACCCAATGCCATTGTCAATGTTTCATCAATTGAAAATCAATAAACTTCAATCAGTTCCCTAGATCCTATTACCTTAACCTTTGCACGGCAAAAGCACCCATTCTGTTCCTGAGAGCTGCAGGTCTAGTATGGTTTTGCCTTTTTCATATAATCAGCAAAGCTCAAACTGCTTCCTGATTGAAGAAAATTGCTCAGTAACCCCCGGAAAATGACTAGAAAGGCTTTTCCAGTTTCCAACAATGACCATGGGAAGTGAATGCAATTGGAGAAGGTCAGGCTCTCAGCATCTCTGTAGACCCTTGTTCTTTTCTTCTTTTTCCTGTTTTATTATTTTTGTTTTTCCTGTGTTTATTGTGGTGACTTGAAGTTACCTGGGTCACTATCTCCTCCTCCAAGGGACAGGGTGGCCCCAGTGGGAGCCTGCTTCAGCAAAGACCTTGCATTGCTGGCACCGAATACTCCATTGCCTCTCCTTGCCCCCAGCCCTTGTTGCTCCAGGAGACTTCAAGATTCTGCTAGAGACAGGTACTCAAGTTCAAGTGGCCTTTTCTTTGCATTAGCTAAATCTTGGGAAAGTTGGTTCTTCCATTTATCTGCTCTGATATATGCTGTTTTGCCAAATTCCTCCCTGTTACTGTGCTGTTGACAGCACTCTTCACTGTTTTTCAGAATAAATTTTTTAACTGTATTCTAAAATATGTTTTTGGCCATTTCCATAGGAACTTGGGAAAGGGAATAGTTAAATATGCAGGCTCAAATCGCCATCTTAGAACGGAAGTCTTGACATCCTTTTCAAAAACAATTGCTAATACAATTTATAGTCCTGTTTATGGCCTAAGAGTAAAAAGCCCATGAAACTACTCAGTACTGTAGGAAATGAATGGTTTATTAAAGCGTTGATTGTGCTCTAATCCTGGCTTTAGAATGATTAACTAACAAATCTATCATCTGAGGGAAAGCTGGCTAGGTAGAGATTAATTCTTAAACTATTCTTATTTGGGGGCATTGTTGTTTGGTTCTTATTTGGGAATACTTCCAGAATTGTTAAAAAACATCATATGTGTTTGTTTTTAAAATTAAAATAGAAATAACCTGTGTCTTATACATGGCTATAGATACACTCCATACATTTCAACTGATTTTGATTTTTTTTTTACTGGTGAAAAGGACCAGAATTCCAACAAGGGGCTGTAAAAGTATTTCATCAGTACCAAAAGGGAGGGCAGGTGTATTAGGATTCGATTGATGGAAGGTGCCATAAACCAACTAAGTTAAGATCAAAAGGGAACTTTATTGTAAGTTGTGATATGGGATTGACGGGGGAGGAAGAAGAGGGGGTGTCTCCCAGAACCGGCAAACACAGGTGGGACTAGAGAAGGATATCAGTTACAGTGTATTCACCTGCCAATCACAGAAAACTAGATATAGTGGAATTCTTCATGGCCCAGGTAACTGGAAGCCCAGAGGTAGGAAGGGCTACCGGGTTGGTTTGATTTAGCAGGTCAGTGATATTGCCTAGTTTCTTTCAGCTCTCTGCATGACTTTAACAACACCTGCTTCATCCTTAGGCTTGTTCCCAGGGTCACAAGAGAGCTACCAACAATCCATGAGGTTATATCCTCCTTGTCTGTCTTGGCTTGGGTTCTCATAGTCTAGGGCAAAAACTGATGTGTTAACACTTTATTAGGGACTGGATTGCAATTTGAGGACACAGGAGAAGAAAAAAGAAGAATGAAGTAGGAAAGGAGAGAGATCAAATACAATGGGAGCCTTCAGTGAGGCTGCACAAGCTACTGTATCTCAGGACTGCCTGTGTGGGTGCAGGAGTGGAGAAGAGCCTGTCCACCAGGAACTTCCTGTCCTTGGTTTTCCACTGATCAGAGACATTCCCATGGGACCTAACTCCCCCTCACTTCCTGGTCAGGTCCCCATGCTTATCTGGGGAGCTGCTGGGAAGGCCAGAGCCTCCAAAGGAGCATATAGGCACAGTGGTCCCTCTTTGCCAGCTTCTCCATCTCCAGCAATAGCAATGGCAGCAACAGTGACCTGGATCCACAATCTCAGGAACAGCCAGACTGTTGCTGGGGCCTTGCTGGTCTATAAGTGAGGCAAGTGCATAGATTCAGGATGGCATATGAACTGAGTCCAGTGCAGCATCCCCATCTGGAGTGATGGGATCTCTTCCAGAAGATACCCCAGTAGAATGAGAAAACCTCTTTCCTTGAATCCCCCAACAGTCATCTTACCCCATTTCATTGGCTCTACCTAGTGCCCCCATTCATGTGTGAACCAACACCTATTCCCAGGGAATAGGATTATGCTAAATTTAGGCTATTGTCATTTACCCATTTTCAAGGTTTTATGGGTAGCTGTGGATATCAGAGTGAAGACTGAGTTGAAATGTTGAAGAGAAAAAAAAAAATGTTGAGGAGACAACTATAATGTCCACTTTAACAAAATGCTTGGAAACAGGACCCAGAAAAGATAAGACTGTGTTTCTCCTCCATACATATTTATTTCATTTTTCTCTTTCTAAAGACACACTTTCTTTAGTGCCCAGGGCATAAAATATGGCCTACAATAGCATGAAAGTTTAATTGTTCCAAATCTAGCCTCACTCAGAGAAACTGAACCATTCCTTTGTAATTGACTCAACTTGAGTCATGTCCTCTCTTAGACGAATCTAACTGGCCAGAGGGACGGGGTCACATAAGAACACCTAATAGAAGCTCACACCTGCAAAAGGGCCACATGAATTGTGAATGGTGTTTATAGAACAAATAGTTCCTCAAGAGGACCATTTTTATAAACTTTAAGGATAGACAAGTTACATTTATCTGGAATAACAAAAGACCAAGAATAGCCAAAGCAACGCTGAGCAAAAAAAATAA
>NW_007729831.1:0-13836 GCF_000696425.1 Galeopterus variegatus
TTTTATTGGTTATTGAATAAGTTTGGAGGGCTTTAAAAGGAGAGTGAATGAGGGGGTTAGTCTCTCTCTGCACCACTATTTTCTGCCACATGAGACCCCTGGGTCACTGTCACCACCATCAAGGCTTTCACCAAGTGTGTTCTCTGGACTTTGAATTTCCCATGCTCTGAAACTGTAAGCAATAAATTTTGTTTTCTTTATAAATTACCTAGTTCCAAGTATTTTGGTATCAACAACAGAAATGAACTAATACATTCCCTAAAGAGCATATGGACTCCTTGACCAAGAGGATCAGGACCAAACAATGTCATTACCAAGACTTCCTTCCTCCCTCATCAAACACTTGCTCCTGCTCAATGCCCCCACTCGTTTTGTGCTCCTTCTCCATGATTTTAGTATTTTCCCCTCTTCAGGCATGCAAGTATCACCTTCATGACTTTTGCCACATCATATTTTTGCCATATCTGCATAATTAGTACTTAATAGTTTTCTTTATATCAATTAATTTGCATTAAAACCTTTTAATGGAAAATTTTAGACATATATAAAATCAGAGAGAATAATATAAGAAGCCCTCCTGTACCCATCAGCTGCAACAATGATCAACTGAATTAATAATTTCCTCATTTATATGCATTCACTTCCTTCCACTCCCAAATACTATGAATCAAATCTCAGTCATCACAGCATTGCATCAATGAATATTTCAGTATGTATCCCTGAAGGGTAAGAACTTTTTAGACATACAAGGGTACTTCAAAAATTTCTCAGAAAGATTTGTATTATCATTTAACTCTATTTTTCTACAAACTTTTTGAAGTACCCTTGTACTTTTAAAAAAAACTCGCAGGTAAATAAAAATGACTGATACAAAAGTTGACCATAGTCCAAAAAGAAAAACAGCATCCAAAGTGAGAAAAGAGACCAGAAATTTGAGAGACAGGCAGAGAAAAGCAAAGCTGGGGCTGGCAGCAAAGCCTCTGAAGACTGAGACAACAGTCCCGATACCAGGAAAGTGGTGGGTACAGTTGGAGGCGGTGCATGAAGTCTGGGCAGAACTTGTGAAAATGGCAGTGCCAAGGGGAAGTATGCCCAGGTATAGGGGCAGGAAGGATGGAAGTTGAGGAACTAGTTCGGGCCTAGGGACTCCTGCAATTGGAGAAACATCAAAGAAAACTGGGAGCGCCTGGAGCCTGAGAAGGAGAAGATATGGCACTGGGAGGCTCACTGTTCAGTGAGTCTGGGAAAGGCACAGAGCTACGGACTGTGATTAAAATGAGGTGCTGGCTTGGGGAAGGGTCCGTTGTTAGGAAATGTAGGGTGATGTAGGCTTGAGAAGAGACACTGGAGGACTAAGAGAAGGGAGGCTGAGGACTGGGTGGGGACAAAGGGATGAATGCTGTGTATTGGGTAGGGGCTGAGGAGAGGTCCAGGGTATGCAATTGTCCACCCTAAATGGACCATGACCTTGGCCTAAGGCAAAAGCATCTCTGCACACCACCAATGACCTCCTACCTGGGAAACCCAGTGTCCCTTAGTCCTCACTCTACTCATCTCTCTGCAGCATTTCACTCTCTCTATCACCACTTCCTTCCTTTGCACCTTTGATTTCCGTGACACTCTAGATTTTTCAGTCTTCGGATCCTCCTTCTACCTCCCATATTCGTTCCCTCAAAATCCTTAGGCAAGTCTTCCTTCTCTTCTACCTGCCCATCAGTAGCAGATGTTCCCCAGGGTTATGTACTTACTGTTCAACCTTATCTATTTCCGCATCTATATAGTAGTTCCCAAATTCATATCTCTAGTCCTATCTGCTATCTTGAGCCTACAACTCAAATTTCTAACTCCCTGTGTACAACCATCTCCACACAGATGTGCTGCAGATATCTTAAATTCAATGTATTCAAAAGCAAAAATTAAATTTTTTAGCCCCACAAATCTGATCCACCTCCCATTTTCCTTACCTTGGTCACAGCACCTCCAATCACCCATTTGCTAAATGAGAAACCTTTGCACCGGTTCTGTTTCCTCCCTCTCCTTCACCTCTGGAGTAGGCATGTTTGTGTCCCACCAGCATCTTGTGAACTTGTATTCTACGTTTAAAGAACTTCTCAGACCATGAGTTCCAAAAGTAGAAGCCAGAATCTCCCTTTACTAGCCTACCTTGCAGCCAGGGTACAGGCTTTGACCCAGTGTACTGGGTCACAGAGCTGATAGAGTACCCCCTTTCATGAGGTTGGAGGTAGAGGTGTGCAGTTTGGGGGAAGCAGTGGTGGGGGTCCTGGCATCCATGCCCAGCATCGGTGGTTATCTGTGGTGTGACATGCAGTGCCTAGTGTTGGCAACAGTGGAATCTTCACCACAGGGGTCCCATGGTGTGGTACTTAAACATGTTTCCTGGCTGTGTGGTTTCCAAGTTGATTCTCTGGCTCAACCAGAAATCCTGTGACCTATGAAATATCCTTCCATAATTCCTTTTCTGCTTCAATTAACTAAGGGTGCTCCTTTGCTTACAACTAAGAACCCTGACACCTAAGTTACTCCAGTTTTCTGAAAGTAGCTAGGATTTGTCTTCCGAACTTACGAAATACTCTAAAGTAAATCCCTCCTTTCATTCCCATTGCCTCTGTCTTATTCTGGATTCATTGCCTGTGCAGGCTCCCAGGGCCCCTTGTTTCAGCACACTATGCGATGTATATACATTTGCCCATACCTCCTGTGGAACTCAGCATGCTACACTCTGTACCTTATAAATATCTTCATCATAGCACTGACCCTACTCCTTTGGAGTCATTTGTTTATAGCACTGTTTTGCCCATAATCCTGAGAGTTGAGGCAGTATGGCTTAGTGGAAAGAGCACAGGTTTTGACATCAGGCAGCCACAGACTGAATGAAACTCAACTTACTGCAGAATTCTGAGAAATTCACTAAACCTC
Source organism: Galeopterus variegatus (assembly GCF_000696425.1). Lineage (NCBI taxonomy): Eukaryota > Metazoa > Chordata > Mammalia > Dermoptera > Cynocephalidae > Galeopterus > Galeopterus variegatus. Next base: position 2,938 of record NW_007729831.1, read on the forward strand.
TCTAATTCTCAGTTTCTGTGGGGTGAGAGTGGTTACTTGGATTGAAACAAATTTAGCAAAGAACCAAAAACCAGACTGTTACAGAGTCCATTCCCCGGGGTACAGTCACACAAGCTTCCATCTACATCAGAACAGATGCAGAATCACCTGGGGTATGAGCGTGGGGTGAGAGTGGTTACTTGGATTGAAACCAATTTAGCAAAGAACCAAAAACCAGACTGTTACAGAGTCCATTCCCCGAGGTACAGTCACACAAGCTTCCATCTACATCAGAACAGATGCAGAATCACCTGGGGTATGAGCTAAGGTTGGGCCCAAGTCCTGCCTGCCCCAAACCCAGCTTAGCAATGAAAAAGCCGTGCTCTTCAGCCCCAGCCTCTCTGCCTGGGAAACTCCCTTTCCTTCCTGTGACCCAGGAATAGGCTCAGTAGATCCCCACTGTCCACAGATGGAATACTGTGCTGGCTGGGCGTCACCACTGAGAACTATTCCCACAGGGTGGTGGGACAATAATTGAGATAATGGGTGTGAACACTTAGCATAGTGCCTGACACATGGCAAGCAGCACTCAAGGAACAGTAACCATTGTCATTATTCATCCAGGGCAATGATGCATTATTTTTGCATTCCATCAGTCCCTAAAATAGTAAGAGGCATGGAGACTGCACTTTATAAAGCTGTGGAGAATAAATGAACTCACAAACAAATTCTTTTTTAACTAGATCTAGAATGTTTTTCCCTCCCCTAGTCTTTACCTTATTCTACTTAGCAAACTCCTACTTAGCTTTAAACATCCACGTCCAATTTTACTAAGCTTTTCTTACTATCCCTAGTCAGATCATCATGCCTTCCTCTGGATTCCCAAAGATCTTTGTTAATAGCTGCTAGGGAACTCACCACAAGACCCATGACTTGATTTATAGCTATTTATTTATGCAGCCTCTCCCTAACTAGACATACATTCATTGAGGACAAGAGCCAGTACTATTTTCCTTTCTAAGATTTATAGTATCTGTAATGATTGATTGTATGTGTCAAATTGGCTAGACCACAGTACCCACATATTTGGTCAAACACTAGTCTAGATGTGAAGGTATATTTTAGATAAGTTTAACATTGAAATCAGTAGACTTTGAGTAAAGCAGACAACCCTCCATTATGTGGATGGGCCTCATTCAATCAATTGAAAGCTTTAATAGAAAAAAGGCTGACTTTCCCCAAGGAAGAAGGAAAGTTGCTCCCATACTGCCTTTGAACTTAAGCTTCAACATCAACTCTTCCCTGGGTCTCCAACCTGCCAGTCTACTCTGCATATTTTGGACTTTCCAGCCTCCGCAATTTGCATGAGCCAATTCCTTAAAATAAACCTAGATAGGTTAGATAGATCGATACATAGATACGCCGATAGATACATAGATAGACATATACGTATACATCCTATCAATTTGGTATTGGTGTGTGTATATGCATACGTAGCAATTAAGCTTCAACATCAACTCTTGCCTGGGTCTCCAACCTGCCAGTCTACTCTGCATATTTTGGACTTTCCAGCCTCCGCAATTTGCATGAGCCAATTCCTTAAAATAAACCTAGATAGATTAGATAGATCGATACATAGATACGCCGATAGATACATAGATAGACATATACGTATACATCCTATCAATTTGGTATTGGTGTGTGTATATGCATACGTAGCAAGATTCTGTGAAGGTATGGAGCTGGAAGTGAACACTGGGTAGAAGAGGAAAAATGCTGGAGTGTGAGACGATCAAGCACAGGGACAAGGAATGTGGGGAAAGTTCTGGGGGATGGAACACAATCTTGAAGGTAAGGTCTCAGGAATCCCACCTCTCATTCAGTTTTCCTATGCAAGTCTCAAGACAGACACTGCCCATTCAGTGATAAAAATAATACGTGAGGCCAGAGGTTCTTTTGGCTGAATCTCTAAGAGGCTAGGGTTCAGGCAGGGTAATCGTGAAGAAACTCCCAAGCAGTGAGTCAGTGCCCAGTGAATGCTGCTGCCTGACTGAAAGGATGACTAGATTGTTATCTAGACATTCATGTAAGTTCAGTGGTGCAGGCCAGCTCTGACCCTTTTCCTTCCCACACTGTGCTCCCCTTGAGGCCTGTAGAACCTGCTGTGCTGCCTACACCTTCTCTCACACTCTTCCTGACACCTTTTTCCCCAGAGAGGCCCCTTATCTCTGATCGCCTTGCGCCTGCTTGGGTAGCCTGTCACCTGCTTTGGGTTTCCAGCATTGCCCAGCCAGTGCTGCATTTAAAAGCCATTTCACTCTCCAGTTTGTGCAAATACAGGAACTAGGTAAGCACAGTTTTTTGTTTTGTTTTGTTTTGTCTTGTTTTTTTTTAAGGGAAGACTATAAAATGTGGATAGCAAATTACATCGCTGTTTTTCCCCCTCCCAGTGAAAAATGGCAGGCTGCTAAGTGGTTTGGTACTTAGTCAATGTTTCAGATTAAAGGGAGTCAAACCTAAACCTCACATTACCTGAAGAGCATGAAAAAGATATAACCTGAAATAGTCCCCATAACTGACAGGAAGAAGGGGGCTGACTGTCAGTTGTTACTGCTATTTTTGTATCTGCAGATAAGTGGAAGGTCTCTCTGGATTTTTTAAGCACAGGTATGCCCGCTTTCAAGTAAGCCAATTTAGAAAATTCCAGTCTAGCAAAACAGATAAGTTAGCAAATGCTTCTTTACACTACAAAGAATTCTTCACTTCAGAAGCAATTAGGATGGTCTCTATGATTATTAATGGCTTAAAAGTCTACCACAAATGTATTTCTAATGATCCATCAGGAAAGTATTTCCTTTATTGACGGGCCCTGGTAATTATTCAGAGACTGTAATGAGCCGTATCTATATTGCATTATTTAAAACCTGTATTTGCTGGAAGCCTATGTTGGGCAAAGGATTTCCTACACATACGCAATTGGCCCCTCTTGTCAGGGTGAATTGTAACAGGAAAATAAACAGTAAATAAAGAATATAACCTTAAGAACGAGATTTTTTGAGATTCAAAATAATATCTTTATGGGGCCGAGCCCGTGGCGCACTCGGGAGAGTGCGGCGCTGGGAGCACAGCAGCGCTCCTGCCACGGGTTCGGATCCTATATAGGGATGGCCGGTGCGCTCACAGCACTCACTGGCTGAGCACGGTGTGGCCGGTCTCAAAAAGGACCAAAAAATAAATAAATAAAATAATATCTTTATGTATCCATTTTCACACGGCATTTACTTTAAACAAAAGATTAAGTACCTGATATTGTAGGAGCCTTGAATATATATTTTTTTCATTCCACAGGTATATTTTTATTACCTAATATGTGTAAGACACTGTGTTTCCTCTAAAATGATACAAAATGAAGGTGATGTTTTCCCTCAAAGAAAATTGGAGAAATAAGGCATAAATATGAATCATTTAAGAAATAAGGTCAGAAATTATATGATTAAGTGCCACGGTGAAAGATACAGACAGTGAGTATAACAGGAAAGGGGAGAACAATATGGACTGAAGTGGTAAGAAATATGAAATCTGATCTAGCTGTTAAAGGAGGAGAAATAGATAAGAGGAGGAGAGGCAAGAATCTGCACCCACGCTGGCTTAAAACAAGCTAGGGAAAGGACTTAAAAATTGGAGGGAAAAGGTGGAAAGTGCATAGGTATAAAAAAAAGAAACAGAAGTAGTTAGAGAAGCTACCATCAAATAGCAAGCAGTGGGAATGGAGAGAACAGTACAGAGTCAACAGGGAAGACAGAGACAGAAATCAGAAGAGATCAAACCCTGCAAGAGCAAAGGAAGCCAGGCTGGCTCTCAGGACCCTATTGCTCAGGCTGACCCTATTGGCAAGATGCACACAAAAAGGATATATACTAGTACTAGCTTGCAAGTGACATTTAGGCCTGTTTTAATGATGGATCTAGGTCGGAACTCACAAAACAGTTTTTCATCTTCTCTCTTCATGAACCGGCCAGCACTAGCAGTTTTCCATCACACAAGGCCCAACAAAGCTTTAACAGGAATGGGAGTGTTCAAAAAGGATATATACTAGTACTAGCTTGCAAGTGACATTTAGTCCTGTTTTAATGATGGATCTAGGTCGGAACTCACAAAACAGTTTTTCATCTTCTCTCTTCATGAACCTGCCAGCACTAGCAGTTTTCCATCACACAAGGCCCAACAAAGCTTTAACAGGAATGGGAGTGTTCTAGTCTGTTCTCGTCCTCATTACACTCTTAGGAGGTGCTCTCTCTGTCCCTATAATTGATTTCCCTAATACAGCCCCTGACTTCATTGAATTTCCCTCCAGCTGTTGGAAAATTTGTCCATGTTTATACCAGGGACAACATGTGCTATTTCATGGTCATAGGAGGGTGACAGGCTTTGAAAAGGACCTGCAGGTTAACTGCCCTAGAATTAAACCTTTAAGGCCCACAGCAGGTTTTTAAAAGATCCGGGTCTAGAGGGTGGAGGACAACTCACTTTGTATACCAAATATGTCAGTTATATTTCTAAATCACAATCTTTTAGTTGCACAGCACTTTACACTTTTAAAAATTCTTTTACTTACCTTATCTCATGTGCTAAATGCTTTAAAATAAAATACCCTTCAAAACTAGGACATATCAATTTGTCTTATTGTAGTATAATATATACATAGTATAGAGCACAAGTCTTAATCATACAGCTCAATGAATTTCTACATATATACACACACATATATATACATACAAATACACAGACACACACACACACACCCTATTTAACCAGTACCCCAGATCAGAACATAAAGCATTTCCAGAACCCCAAAAGGCCCTCTCGTGTACCTCCCCTCAATAATTATTTTCTTCATAACACTGAAGCTTTTTTAAGTGAAAATTTTTCCTATTTAACCAGTACCCCAGATCAGAACATAAAGCATTTCCAGAACCCCAAAAGGCCCTCTCTTGTACCTCCCCTCAATAATTATTTTCTTCATAACACTGAAGCTTTTTTAAGTGAAAATTTTTAATTATTTTTAATTATTGTTAAAATTAAATATTTTTAATCATTGTTAAAAAATTTTTAATTATTGTAATTAAATAAAATTAAAAATTTTTAATTATTGTTAATCCAAACAAGAACTCTCGGCAATGTTCATTTTACTGACATTTGGGGAAGTTGATTTGACTTATTAATGTGCTTTCAAAGTTTCAAGAAATAGTGATGGGAAAAAAGCCAAAAAATTGCCTGTGTTCATAGTTTACATCAAGAAGAAATACACTGCATCTCTCAAACCCCAGCGTTTTGAATTGAGTTATCAGGGACTTTTTAAAAAAAATACTTTTAGAAGAAAATCATATCTAAGAAATATTGGTAACAAGAATAACAAGTAGCAGAAGACAAATATTTTAAATAAATATTTTAAATAATGGCCTTTAAATTTTTTAATCCAGAAATAAACCCAAATATATGGGCATGACTAACACGTGAGGCCAGGGGAAAGAGGATAAAGGGAGCTGAACAAGGGGGACATCTGGCCGGGCTATTTTTCAAATTTTGATGCTTTGAGCTTTATCTCAGTCAGCCAATAAGATATTGGCATAGATGTCACTGAGGGCAAGAACCAGAAGCAGAAAATAATTTCCAGAAAAGGGAATTTCACACCTTTCTGAGAAACTTAGACAGGGTCATTTCAGGAAACTATGGACTTCTGACTATTTAAATAGTTAAGCAGGTGGCTCTTTTCTCCTGCAAGCCACAGAACAAACCACAGACAATAAATATCATTTGTGAAAATCAGGCAGAATGAAGAGAAGTTTCACAAATATGATAAACTATAGACAAACAGCCCCAAGAGACTTCACCACAATAACTATCCTCAAGGTCAGGGTTTGAGGTGCATTCTGTAATTTGTAAAGGATGATGTCTTTAAATTCAATTATCAACTTACTGAAAGTACAAAAATGAAATCTTTATGAGGACTGCAATTACATCCTTAAGCCCATCACTCAACAGCTGTCTGCAGTACTCTAATGTCAACTTTATTTGCAACAGTATATAACCAAAGTTAGCTTTACACAAAAGCAACTTAGAGAGAACCAAGTCACCAAGTCTGGCTTCCAACTACCACCTTGTCAATAGCATCAAGAAATTTTGGAGTCAAAGAAGGAAAAACTACTGTCTCCTTGCTACCATTTACCTTCTCAATCTCACGGCCAATGAGACACACAAATCTATGTCACTTATCCTTTAATAGCTAAATTCATCCTTAACCAGTAACCAAGTTAAATCATTCCCCTGCCTCCATCTGAGGGTGAACCAAAACAACCACTAGATTAGCTTTCTCACAGGAAAACTTATGAATGGATCATGTACCACTTAGGAGGCCTTTACCCACAGTCTCACATACTCAAACTAAGGTGGGGTTAGGAGCCTCCATCCAGCAAATACACACTTTCTTATGTTCCAGAAGCTTTACGACAGCATAGCTTAGCAGGAGGCAGGATGATGAACTTCAAATCCCAACTTTGGCACTAACTACTTGTGTGAGTTTAAGAAGTCACCTAACTTTTCCATGCCTCAGTTTCCTCATCAATAAATTGGGAATAACATATAGCTACCGCCAAGAATTGTTGAAAGGATCCAATAAAATAAAAAATGTAAAGTGCTTACCACAGCCCCCAACTAAATAAGACCACACATCAGGATTGCATGCAGAAGTACAGTTGAATGTCTGTGTGTAGTGGGCCTCAGTGGGGTCTCCAATCTTTGCTGACCCACCAGAATAAGAAACAGTATGACTTCTGATGCATTCCCTGGGAAATGGACTCTGAGATAGACATTTTCTTGCAGGCAAGTCCTCTGGAAGGGCCCTGAGGATCAACAACCATGAAGGAGCACAAGGAATAGGAATGGGCACAGGGAGATGAACTGTTTTGCAATTGCAACAAAGAACTCGAGTAGTCCCACAGGGTCCTCTAGAGTGGACAGACCTTCTGAGTTGTACCACCTGAGTCAAGGGACCAGGCCTTTATAACCCCACATTGACCAGTCATTCGCTGTGAGTTGCCCCAAGGGAGGGGGCATGACCTTGGGTGAATGGCTCCCTTGAGCTACTGCCCAGTGAGGGATTCAGCGGAGAACTATCAGCCATGAGCAGTCCAGCAACTGCGGGAATGAGTGCCTCAGCCCTGAAGGGAAGACCTGGACAGTATGCCAGATTCACCACAGCCCAGCCCTGTGCCGCTAGTATCCACTTACTTTGTATAATAAGTACTGGGCGAAAGTCTTCCAAGATTCTGCTTGGTGTCTTTTCCTGGAGAAGCTTACCAGAGAGGTCAGTGGGACAAATTCACTGCTGTGGTCTCAAGGCCACAGCTGATACTCTTTCCCTCCTGCTCTGTTACTCATTCTTAATATTTCTTAACTTCCACTACCTTGTCTGCTGGTCTAGGTAGCTTAACTGCTGGGGTGACCCAGACCTCCTCCCTAAGGGGACTGAGTCCCTAGTCATCATGCCCTTCTAAGGCCATGACTGTTGTACTTTTCCATTTACCCTCAAAATTGGGCAAAAGAATACTAAGAAATTCCCCAGTGGATCACCTAAGTGCCAAACAGTTTTTTCCATAGCCCCATTGTGTAGCAGCAGCCTTACTGTTTCCTGTTCAGGGTCAATTATCCCTGCCAGGATGGTGACTCCTTTCCTGACTGCTGGCCTCTTGGCCTTATGAACCTGAAGTGATGAGGTGGCAGCCATGGTTTAAAGTTTAATAGTGTTGTACTGACTCTTGATGGAAGTGCTCCTCCTCTGGGAAACAGGACCTCTAAACCCACAGATCTCAGAGTAGTGGTGGCAGCCATGGTTTAAAGTTTAATAGTGTTGTACTGACCCTTGATGGAAGTGCTCCTCCTCTGGGAAACAGGACCTCTAAACCCACAGATCTCAGAGTAGTGGGGACAGGAAACTCAAATTCTCCAAGTAGGCCAGTGGGAGAGTGTTGGTAAACAGGGCTACTCTGACTTCTAGCCTTGGTCTCTGGTTTCATGTATTCTGCCCCTGAGATACAGAGCACTATATAATGATGGTTGATTTAGGGGATATACCACATTACACCCTATCCTTACAGTTTATCATCTCTAAGCTGGCACCTCACTTGTGTATTCACAAGGTCATTCTATCACTCCACTAGACAGTCAGCTTCTGGGTGGTGTGGTATTTGACAATACTGGTGGATCCTATGACCATGTGTCCACTTTGCCACCTCCTTTGCCGTAAAAAGTGTTCCTTGGTTTGATACAATGTTATACCAATCCTGTGCTGGTGCATCAGATGTTCTTGAAGCTGTCAGATAGTAGTGCTGATTGATGCTTGACAGAGTTTGGGCATGTCATCTCCCCAAAGCTCATGTTGAAATCTGATCCCCAATGTGGCAGTGTGGAGAGCTGTTTGAGTCATAGGGGCTGGATCCCTTATGAATAGATTAATACTCTCCCTGGGGGTCGGGGGAGGTAGTAAGTGAGTTCTTGCTCTGTTAGTTCCCATGAGAGCTGATTGTTTAAAAGACCCTGGCACCTTCCCTCCCTCTCTCTCTCTCTCTCTTGCTTCATCTCACCATGTGATCTGCTTGCACCATTTGTGATCGCTGTCCTGCCATTTTCTCCCATAAGTAGAAGAATAAGGCCTGCATCAGAGGCAGCTGTCCCAGAACTGTGAGCCAAATAAAGCTTTTTTCTCTATAAATTCAGTTTCAGGTATTCTATTATAGCAACACAAAAACAGGCTAATACAGAAAATTAGTACCAGAGAAGTGGGGTGTTACTTATAAGAAATACTTGTAAATGTGGAAACATCTTTGGAACTGGGTGTTGAGGAGAGGCTGGAAGAATTTGGAGTAATAGTCTAGAAAAAACCAAGCTGCTGATGGGAATTTAGAACACAAGAAAACTAGGGAAGGTTTGGAATGTCTTAGAGAGTGGTTAAATGGTGGTGAGCCAAATGCTAATAGAAATATGGACAGAAAAGGCCATTCTGAGAAGATCTCAGATGTAAATGAGAGGGGGCTTATTGGAAACTGGGGCAAAGATCATCCTTGCTATGAACTGGCAAGAACCTTGGCTGCATTCTGTTCATGCCCAAAAGTTTCATGGAATGTGGAATTTCAAGGTGCTGACCCAGGGTATTTGGCGGAAAAAATTTCTAAACAGCAAAACATTCAGGAAGCTGTGTGGCTACATGTAACAAAACAGCCTACACTGAGTTAAGGTGGCAAAGGCATGACATAAAGACAGAATTTATAATTTAAAGGGATGCAGAGTGTAAAGATTTAGAAAATTTGCATCCTAGTCCTATAGTGAAGAAGCAGTAAGCATTTTCAAGAGAAAAATGCAATGGTGCAGCCAAGCGACCATTTGCTAAGGAGATTTAGTACAAAAGAAAGGGATTATCGAGAGAAGGGGAAAAGGGCCCTGAAGGCATCTCAGAAGTCTCTGGGGCCAAACCTTCCATCATAGGCCCAGAGGCCTAGGGAGACAGAATGGTCTCAGGGAACAGGCCTGAGGCACCCTCCATGGGCTCGCTGCCAGGGGCCCCCTTGGGAAGCTGCTTCTAGAATGAGCACCCTGGCTGCTTTGTCTCCTCCATCTGTGGTTAAATTGGCCCTAGGTGTGGCTGGACCCACAGCTTTGGAAAATACAAGCCAAAATCCTTGGCAGTGTCCATGTGGCATTAGATATGTAGGATCCCAGAATGCAAGACCTGTGGAGGCTTGGGAGCCTCTACCCCAATTTCAAAGGATGTATGGAAAAGCCTGGGGGCCCAGGAAGAGATTGTCACAGGGGCAGATTCACTACATAGAGCCTTCATCGGAGTGATACCAAGAGGAAATGTGGGGTTGGAGTTGCAGAAGAAAAAAACCACCAAGGCCATGCCTAGATGAGCCATGGGAGTGGGGCTAACATGGAGACCCCAGAATTGTGGAGTTACTAGCATGAAATGCCAGCCTGTGAGAGCTGAAGCATGGCCTCAGACCAGAAAAGCCACAGAAGCAGAGCTGCCTAAGGACTTGGGGACCCAACCCTCACATCAGTGTGCAGAGAATATCAAACATGGAGACAAGGTACGTGATTTACCAGCTGTAAGATTTCACTCTGCCTTGTTGGGTTTTGGACTAGCTTAGGACATGTTACCCCTTTATTTTGGCCTATTTCTCCCTTCTGAATGGGAATATGTAGCTTATGCTTGTCCCACCATTGTACTGTGTAAGTAGGTAACTTGTGATTTCACAGATGGGACTTTGAACTTTGGACTTTTTGAGGTGAAACAAGTGAAGACTTTTGGGATGAGATGAATGTATTTGTATGTGAAAAGGATATGAGTTTTGGGGAGCCAGGAGCAGAACACAGTGGATCAAATGGCCCTCCAAAGTCATTGAAGCTTAATACCCACTGTAACTATTGAGGGTGGGAAATCTCATTATGGTAACTGAAAGAGGGGGCCTTGAAGAGGTGATTAGATTGTGAGGACCCTGACATAGCAAATTGTTTAATGGTGGTCATGGGCATGGTTTGAGGGTTTTAAAGAAGAACACCTGAGAGTCTCTCTCTCTCTCTCTCTGCTCTGCCATTCTGCCAGGTGAGAACCCTGCCTCACTGTCACCATCAACAAGGCCTTCAGCAGATGTGTTCCCTGGACTTTGGACTTCCCAGTCTCTGAAACTGTAAGCAATAAATTTCATTTTCTTAAAAAGTACCCAGTTCTGGGGCCGGCCCGGTGGCGCACTGGATAGTGCGCCGCTTGGGAAGCGCGGCGGCGCTCCCGTCCGAGGGTTCGGATCCCACATACAGACCGGCTCCCGCTCACTGGCTGAGCGAGGCGCAGGAGCAACACCGAGGCTT
>NW_007729831.1:14836-24822 GCF_000696425.1 Galeopterus variegatus
TGCGATCCCGTTGCCGGTCCCCGGTCCGGTACGGGGGCAACACTGAGGGTTGCGATCCGTTGCCGGACACGAAAAAAGACAAAAAAAAAAAGTACCCAGTTCCAAGTGTTTTGTTACAAGCAACAAAACAGACTAATACATTTGCCATTTCTTGTTTGTCCAGTCCTATTAATATGCTGTCATTCACATAGAGGACACATGTGATACACTACAGAATGTCCATATGGTGCTCGTCCCTTTGGACAATATTATATTAGAGGGTGAGAGAGTTAAAATAAGCTTGGCACTATTATCATTCTAATGAATGCAAACTGTTTCTGATCCTTCTTCCCATTAGGGACACCAAAGAAATGCTCATATACCATGTGTTAATCTGTTCCAGCAAAGACACCAAATCTGGTACAGCTGCTACAGCTGGGCTATTACCAGAAGGAGTTTCAGTAGTCCTCGCTAATTCTCCAGTATTTGTATGGTTTTGAAAAGGCCAGACTAGACTGGTAAATAAAATGGGCATAGGGACTGTCTGTACCCTTTAAGTCTTTAAAAGTGGCACTAATCTCTACCCATTGCCTCAAGGATATAATATTGTTGTTGATTTACTGTTTTGCCTGGGGTTAAGGGGTATTTTCAGAGGCTTCCATGTGGCCTTCTTCACTAAGATAACTCTTATCCCACAAGCCAAAGAACCAATGTGGGGGTTGTACCAACTACCTACCTATATGTTCATTCCAATTATACATTCAGAGCCCTATGAAGTGACCACAGATCTGTGGACCCATTGGACCCACTGTGAGCCAAACCTGAGCCAGGATTCCATTCAGTACTGGCCTTCATACACCATCACACACATGCGTGTGCCCCACAAAAGAGGGCCATAGGTCTCTAAGTATTAAGGTCAACTTGGACACTACATCCAACAGCCCTCAACATGTTTGAGTATTCTCCTTTTCCCAGTATAGTTAGTTACCTGAGAAAATCGCCTTAGGTCCTTTGGGGAATCACTCAAAAAAACATTACATTTGCCATGCTATTGCAGGGTACTTCTTCCTGAGGATCTAGTCTTTCCTTCAGTAAGTGGCTTCTAAGTCTGAAAACTGGCTCAGGTCCAAAACCTCGGCATAAAATTGTGGCTTTTCATTAGGACATTTGCTCTCAGCTTCCTGATTATCCATCCTACTGGGTTCTGCAGCTCCAGGGTTCAGTCCCTTTCCTTCCTCAGCAAGCTCATATTTCCCTAGCCCAGTTACATTTGACTTAGAGGAAGATCACCGGGGTGGCGGGGAGGAGATGTGGTTTTGCAAGGCAAGGTCTCTGCATTGCCTTCAGGTAAGGAGTGGAGTGCTATCTCTAACAGAAAGAAAAGTCTACTTCTGCAAGTCCAGAAGGTTCAGAGAGAGTGGAGTACATTGACCCAGATGTTTCCAACTCAAGTTTTAGAGTCTTATTCTTTTCCCAGCCCTTGGCTTTGGCATAGCATATTTGCTGGGGCTAAAAATTTAACTTTTTGGAGATGAGCTACTCTTAAAATTCAATCCTAGGTGTGGTTTCAGTGTTTTCTGTCTTCAGGCTACAGGTGATGAGTCCCTTTAATTGCTGTTAAGGAGGCCCACCCAACTTTCATTTTTCAGCTTTCTTATAGTCGCCCATTCATTAGTGACACTCAGCAACAGCTATCCAATTCCCTTGTCCTTATAATCAGTACATTTACCTCTCAAAAGTCTGAAATGGAATAGCTTCCAGGGGTACACCATCCCAGTTCATCCCCAGTGAAACTGTTATCAGTTGGATGACCACTTCATGATAAAGATTACCCACCATTGCCAGCCAACTGCAGTGACCAAGCTCCAAAACCCCATTTTGAAATCAGCTTTCTTAGGAAACTTCCTTTACCCCAGTTACTGGAAGAATTAGTGACTTGGTTCTGAAGGGGAGATCTGGGTAGTGTACAACTACATAGCATAAACACACGCTATACACACATACCCCTACAACACACACACACACACACACACACACAAAGAAGAGAGGACAGAGGATAAGGTCAAGAAACAATGCTTCTTTTGGTAGATATTTCTAAGAAGAATAAGGCACCCTACCCTTCAAAATGCTGTAGACTCTTCTACTATAAGAAAAGCATACGAATGATTTCAATCAAGGACAGCACACACAGAAGAGAGGACAGAGAATAAGGTCAAGAAACAATGCTTCTTTTGGTAGATATTTCTAAGAAGAATAAGGCACCCTACCCTTCAAAATGCTGAAGACTCTTCTACTATAAGAAAAGCATACGAATGATTTCAATCAAGGACAGGGTCAAGAATTTAAGAAGAGAGGACAGAGGATAAGGTCAAGAAACAATGCTTCTTTTGGTAGATATTTCTAAGAAGAATAAGGCACCCTACCCTTCAAAATGCTGTAGACTCTTCTACTATAAGAAAAGCATACGAATGATTTCAATCAAGGACAGGGTCAAGAATTTAAATGCTCTTGCCACATTGAAACCAAAATATAACATTAACATAGATAAATGTAGGTTCAAAATATTGAATTGCACAGATATAGACTAAAGAGAGCTGATACGACAACATTTCATGCAGAAAATATCCAGGATAGTTAGTAGTTTCCAAGGTTCGTATTTGTCAAGAGTATAAGGCAACTACCAAGAGAGCAAATGCGTTTAGTCTCCGTTAATAGAAATATAGTGTCAGTAGCAGATGTTATCGTTCTGCCATAAATCCCATACGGACAACCACATCTGGAGAGATATTCAGTTCTGAGCCTCACATTTTAAAAGACCACAATTTAAAAACCAGACTGAGTCCTGAGAATAGCAATCAGAAATCCGAAAATAACATCTTACGGAGGAAAGCTGACGGTATGGGGTGGTTACTCCAGAAAGGGTGAGCCACCATGAGAGGAAGGGAGTCAATTGAACATACTCGGTCTGAGTTTCTTCAGAGGAGTAGGCTCTGTGGGTAGAAATTACAGGAAGCAGATTTCAACTCAGTATAGTGAAAAACTTCAAACAGTTAGAGCTATCGACAATAAAGCCAGCCGTGATGGCCCTGCCTGAAAGTGTCCAAGCCAAGGCTGGGCATCTTCTTCAGGTCCCTCGCCAAGTAGAGATTGTACCGAGTCTCCCCACACACAAATTTTAAAATCTTTTTTTTTTTCCTAATGCTGGGAAATAAAATGCAAGACCACCCCAGGTCAGGGAAGAAATAAATTTCAAAACAGAGGCTACTTTTTTCCCTACCCCTCCCTTGAATACCTATTTTAAATGTAAAACATTCTCCAGCTCAGCAATAGGGCAGGAATCCTGCTTTTATTATTCTAACTTGCCAAGAAAACAGAAGCATGGATAAATAACATCTGGAAGATAAAGTGGCATAAGGCTCATTAACAAACCAATATAACTAAGACATTTCTAGTCAAATATCTAGATATGCCGCCAATCCATACTTTCTCAAGAACTCCCCAATAAAGTGACTCGTCTGTGTGAATTTAAGTAAATTGTCGCCTCCTTCAAGCCAGTTCCTACATCTGGTAATAAATACAAGAGTTGGGGCTAAATAGTCCCTCAGTTCTTTTCAGCCCAAACCTTCTCATAGCCCCAAGGAAGGGGACATTGTTTTTATTAACAATGCCTTAAAAGTCATTAGTTATCCAAGAGAAGCAACATTTTGTTGTTGTTGTTGTTATACAAAATGTTTATGCAAGATCTGTTTGTTATTGAAATTTATGACTTAATAAAACTCCTGGAAGAAAGCAAAAGATAACTCGCAGAAAGAAAAATATATGAGACAATCAGAGATGTTTGGTTGGTTGTTTTCTTACTTGTTTTTATTTTTTCCTGTGAGTTCACAGAAAAGTTTCAAAAATCAACTGCTCTATGTTAGGCATATATGACTAGAAGGAAGTAAGCTGATTTGGGGAACTCTGTGCTTAAAAAATATCCCCATAAAAATGAAGCTTTTAAAAAACAACAAAAACAGGATATATATATATTTGGTTTGGTAGAAAACTTTGTAGGATAATATTAAAATAGGAACAGAACTGTCTGGGGCTTTTTTTTAAGGACATGGATGTCATGTTACATATGTGTTTCAGAGGATTCATTCATATGATATTTAAAAAGTTAATCATCTTGCGGCCGGCCCGGTGGCGCACTGCTACAGTGCGCCGCTTGGGAGCGCGGCGGCACTCCCGCCAAGGGTTCGGATCCCACATACAGACCGGCCACTCACTGGCTGAGCGAGGTGCGGGCGCGATACCGAGGGTTGCGATCCCATTGCCGGTCACGAAAAAAGACAAAAAGGAATAAATAAATAAATAAATAAATAAAAAGTTAATCATCTTGCATTTGAACCAAAGTTTAGCAAAAGTAATTAAAATTATTATATTATCTGATATTATTAAAATTATTGAAAATATAATAAAGATATTATTAAGTAACTTTTCATCCAAATCCAAAAAAGGAAAAAAAATGTGCTTTTTGATTTGTTTGTTTGCAATCCAGGAGCAGCATTAGAGTTTAGCAAAGTGTGGAGCTGACTAAAAGGTATACTTTCAATAACCAAAAGCACATCTGTCCTTAAACATTCACCTCAAATCTAACACAGGCCTGAAATATTTACATTCATCTTCCTTTAGGTTCTAGTACTCTGGGTCACCGCCATCTAGGAGCACTTATTTTGGATTAGTTCAACAAATTAACTAGTCACCTAAAACACCATCCACATATCCATAAAAGCTAAAGTTATCTTAACCTGTGTTAATAGAAGTGTAATTACATAATTAAGAAAATAAAACCTACGGAAGGAAAATGTCAGTATAATTTGGGGGAGGGGTGGGAGTAAAGAAAGAAAAGAGAGAAAGGTCAGAAGTTAAAGATGTCCAGGTGGGAAGACCATAAACGAGCAGCAAAATGGGAGAGAGGGGAAATTCTGGAAGCAGCACCAAGATTCTGAGCCTTGGCACTCAGGAGAAAGATGCTGGGCTTGAAAGGCACATCTCAATGGCTTCAAGGATGAAGATGCACCCAAATTCAAATGAAAAATTAGCTACTGTTTGTGAGGTGCTTTGCTATTCACAAAGTACTTTCATATTCATGGCGGTATTTAATCCATCCACCCTCTGAGATGGCTTCCATTATCCTCTTTTTAAAGATGGAAATTGAGGCCGAAATGAAATTATTTGCCCCGATTCACATCAGGCCTTCTACGTCCAATCTCACACACTCTTCATACACCACAGTGCAGCTTTAGGATGGTCTTTGGTTTATTTTACTAAGTTTGTAGGTATTAGAAGGAAGATGGACTCAGTCAAAATAAATAATATTGAACTACACCACACTTAATATATTTCAAAGTGTTTTCACATACAGCAATATCGTTTGTTCCTCGTTTTAATTGGAGAGGTTAAAAATTATTATCTCCATTTTGTGGATAAGAAAATTTTAACAGAGAGTAAACCAAAATTGCACAGGAAATCACTGATACAGAATTAAAAGTCAGGTTTACTAAGTGTGGCTTTTCCCGTGTCATCACCCTGGTCCCTGTCCTGGTGCATGGTTTCTGCAAAGCTGAACTCAGGACTAGACCATGACGAATGAGGCTGTAGAAAAGAAGACTGCAAGGAGAGGCAAAAGTTCCCAGGACACGCAGAAATGGATAGGATCTCTTAATCAAAGTTACATTGAACTGCTTTGGAAAGACCTATAAGTTAAAATATTAACAGCAATAATAAAACAAAACAATAATAAGTGCTTTGGAAAGGGGAAACAAGGTCTCTACTACGGCTCTCCCATAACTGTTGCCCATACCGTGCTGCTCACACTACCAACAAATAATGTCAAAGATCAAAACATTAAGAATAAATCACAGTGGTATAGATAAGAGGAATCCTCCCTTTGAGCTGCCAAAATAACTGTGTCTAGTTTTTCTAAAGCTGCATTGGAGGTGGGATAGGCACCTTGATGTCATAGATGAGAGAAATGTTTTTACCAATGAAGCTCATCATACGTATATGGTAGACAACCAGAAGGTACCCTACTTTTATAGGACAGTGACTACTAACTACTTCCAGAAAAACTGAGTAACATTTGAAGAAGATTTCATTTATTACAACTGACATATTTTCTTTTTTGAGCTCCCTCTCCTGCCCTATTTCATATTCAGTAACAGATGAAAATATATTTGTGAAAAAACATAATGATACTAATATTTTGCTCATCCTCTTCTACAAGAAGGCTGCTTATGTCAGACTGAAGTTGGTATACTAATTGTAAAAATTGCAAAATAAAGATCTGGGAAATTGTTAGCTCAGCAATTCCCAACTTGAATTTAGTAATGCAGTCTTTCTACCCATCTTGTACCAGGATATCTGCAATTATCCAAAAGTCTATCATGGAATTTTTCCAAAAGTCTTAAAATAAACCAAGGGAAAAAAAAATCACAAAACTTTTAAGAGATAAGGTGACAAAAGTGTGTCACTAAAAAGAAGCCTAGAGATCATTGAATTAGACCAGTGGTTCTCAGCCTTGCTAAACATTAAAATCCCCCAAGAGCTTTTAAAAATCCTAATGTCCAGGCAGCACCCCAAAGGTGACAAAAGTGTGTCACTAAAAAGAAGCCTAGAGATCATTGAATTAGACCAGTGGTTCTCAACCTTGCTAAACATTAAAATCCCCCAAGAGCTTTTAAAAATCCTAATGTCCAGGCAGCACCCCAGACCAATTCCATCAGAATCTCTGAGAGTAGGAGGCAGGCATCAGGAGATTACAGTGTATGCACAGCCTATATTGAGAACCACTGGAATAGACATTAAAAGACCAAATCCTTAAAAGGGTGCTGTCTTCTGTTAGGTTTAAGGGGAAAAAATTTTGAAATGAGATCATAGGCTTTGGGGTTTCAAATAATGGCTGAATTGCCTTCCAACTGTATGACTAAGCAAAATCTTCAATTCTCTTAATCTCCAGATTGCAAGGGCTGCCATGAAGAATAAATTCAATAAGAGGACATTTGAAGGCACCTAGCCCATTACCTGGCACATAAAAACACCAAGTAAATATCCTACCTCTCCCCTCTCCTTCTGCATGTTTTAGGTAAGGGCTACTTCCTGACCAAATGAATCAGAGTAATAGATATAATCACAGAACACATTTGTTCCTAAAAAGCTTTAGGCACATACAACTACAATCATTCTTTCACCAATAATGGAACAGAAATATGCACACCAAGAGTCTCCAATTCACTAATGACTCCCACACCAAAAACTCATCTAAAAAGTGATTGTTTGAAGCAAAAATGAGATACAAATTATTGACAGTTGGCTAAGCCAAAAGATTGATAATCACTAGTGTTGGCAAGGATGTGGAGAAACAAGTTTCTGAAAATTAGTACAACCTCTTTTGGAGAGTAATTTGGAAGTATCTACCAAAAATTTAAATGTACATACTCTTCCATCCAACTAATCTGTTCCTGGGCACCTATCCTAGATCTATACATACACATTGACTCAAGAAGATATTGTTCTGTTTTGCTTTGTTTTATTTTGTTTTTCATGGCACTTATCACTTTCCGAAATTCTTTGATTTTTTATAGTCCATCCATAAAACCAGAAAACAAACCCTGTAGGAAGTCTTCTCAATTTACCTCACCCATGAGAAGAGCTGGGCTTGCTGCCAGAACCCATGTGATGGTCACATTTGTTGTCCACAATGTCATTTTGCTTGAAATGCATATTTCTTTAGTCTCTAATGTGTTAGCTCCATCATTTGATGCATCGCCCTCTTTATTTTATTTTCAGTAATACATAGACAACCACAATCACACCATATAACTCAAGCAATGGCATTAACAAAAACTTATAACTACTTACATTCTCTTCCCTGTGATGTTCTCTGTGTTCCCTCCACACTCCCTGCCTTGGGGGTAACCACGATCCTGAACTTTGTATTAATTATTCCTTTGCTTGTTTTTGAATATTACAACAATGGTATTGTACTGTATATAGTTTTCTGAGATTTTATTTTTTCACTTAATATTTTGTGACAAAGATTCATCTGTTGTTGTGTGTATCTGTACTTTCATTCATCGCAATATTCCATTGTGAAAATTAATCATAATGTATTTATCCATTCTCCCATAGTTGGCATTTTGTGTGTTTCTAATTTGGGGCTATTAAGAACAGTGGTACTATGAACACTTCCTGACATTTTTATAGCACAGGGGTGGTCAATTTCTGGCAAGAAATCTGGCTGCCATCACACTAACCCCATCACCCCCAAGAGTCATTCATTGATGGGTTCCCCCAAAAGGCTTAATTTCTCTCCACCTCTCCCTCCCCCACAGACAGATATAGGCACCCTAGGGAGGGAGCCCATAAAAGGGACAGGTACTTCGTTAAAAAGGAGCACTTGGCAGCAAACATTTATTGGCACAACTGGCCCCTTCCAGAACTATCCTATTATTTCCAACCCCAGTCTGGCTGCTTACCTTGCCTACCTCCTGACAGGATTTTAAAGATACTTTTATTTGAAAGACAAATTTATGAACAATTTGATTTCAATACTTTATTTCTATCAGAAAAAACCTCAAAGAGAATTTTAACTGCTGACCTAAACTGATATTAACACTTCCCAGCCAGCACCTCCGCACCCTCGGCCCTTGCTCTCCGGTCTCCCCTGTCTTCCAGCTCGCTCCTATCAGCCATCCTCCCCTTCAGTCCTGCGGCTGCAGCAGGGAACTCTGGTGGAAGAAACCCAGCCAAGCACCCTCTTTAACCCCGGCAGGGACCAGAGCACTCAACAACCCCTTTCTAAGCCCACTTCCTAGCAACCGGTTGCCCAAACAGGTGAACAAAACCATGCCTGTTCTCCCTCAGCCTCTTGCCCATGGCCTGCCATTCTCTCCATAGACCTCTTCAGACTGCTGCGATGATCAGCGTGAACTTCCTCAACATCTGGCCACACACCCCCACTCCAACCCACACTTTTGTCTATTTTTATCTGTACCCATCAGTGCCAGCTTTCCTCTCATTCCAGAGGAAGTGGACTCCCTTTTCTGGTTTCTGGCTAATTCCTTCACCTGTGCTGTCAAATTCCACCCCCTCCCTCATACTTCGGAATTCTTTCTCTCTCTAGTTTGGCTATTTTCCCACACATCCAAGTGGTTCACTGCTTTAAAACCAACAAACAAAACTTGACCGTTCCTATTTCTCTCTTTCCCCCTCATAGCCAAGCTCCCTGAAAGAACAGAGGACAATTCGAGCCCTTGTCCACTGCTTATGTCCTGTCCACTCTTCCACAGACTGCAGTCTGGATTCCAGCCATACCACTTCAGACTCAAATGTTTCAGGCAAAAGTGGGCCACCCCACCCCCCACCCCCACAGTTGCTAAATCTGGGGAGGGAGATGTAAATCGCGGATTGCCTTAGTCGAGTCACTGGCTCTATCTCTAGAACCAGTGGGTGAGGCTCCAGCCATGTGAACTGGGAATAGGAGTACAGAAGTGGATCCTCAGAAGAAAGTCAGAGGAATGGATGCTATTGTATTGTAGATGTCCTGCAATGAACCACGCCTCCTGCTATTCACATCCTTTATAGTCCCCTAACCTCAAATTTGGGCTGGCCCTCTGACAATTTTCTTTTTTTAATAGACCTAACTTTTTAGAACAGTTTTAGATTCACAAAAAAAACATACCATACTACAGAGAGTTTCCATATACCAAATCCAATTTCTCCTATAATTAACATCCTACAATTGTGTGCTACATTTGTCATAATTAGTCAATGCATATTAATACATTATTATTAACTAAAGTCCATAGTAGTTTATTCAGATTTCCTTAGTTTTTGCCTAATATATTTTTCTGCTCCAGGATCCTATCCAGACCCTACTATATTTACTTGTCATGTTTCTTTAGGTTCCTCTTGGCTGTGGCAGTTTCTCAGACTCCTCTTGGCTGTGACAGTTTCTCAGACTC
>NW_007729831.1:25477-38420 GCF_000696425.1 Galeopterus variegatus
TGTCCCTCTATTTGAACTTGTCTGATGTTTTCTTCCTGATTAGACTGAGGTTTTAGGGAAGGGACCACAGAGGTGTCATTTTCATCACATCACATCAAGGATACATATTGTCAACATGATTTACCACTATTGATATGACCTTGATCACGTGGCTAAGACTTTATCCTCCCTTCACACTGTGCTCTTCAGAAGTCAGTCGCTATGAGCAGCCCACGCTTCCCCTCCTTGAGGGTGGAGTATCTAGACAAATTATTTGAGTTCTTCATGGGATGTTTGCCTATTCTCACACATTCGTCTACTTATTCCATCATTTATTTATATTAGCATGAGTGCATAGATCCCTATCTTATACTTTGGTTATAATCCAACACTACTTTTTGTTGTCATTGCTCAAATTGTTCCAGCTTTGAGCTCTTTCAGATGATTCCTCTGTATGATCAATAGGATGCAACAAAAGTAAAAATGCATGATCTCCTAAACTAGGTCATAAACAGCCCTACAGCTTCTGCTAGGGTCTCATCCTCTGGGGCAGACAGCCCCCATGTAAGAACTCTAACTACCCTGTAGTTCAACTGTAATGCTGTGAGGAATCCCAAACTGGCCATGTGGACAGAGAAAGAGATACCAGCCTCTACCTCTTCCAACCATTCTAGCTGAGGAGCCAAATAAATATTTGAGTCAAGAAGCCACCTTAGATATCCAACTCAGTTAGTCCTTTAGATTATGCTTGCCCAGCCACCATCTGACTGCAACTATATGCGAGGTCTCAAGCAAGAACGCCATGCTCAGTTNTTCATTGCCCAGAATAAATCATTTGGCCAGATATATAAGATAAAATGTTTTGGTTTTGGGGTTTTTTTGAAATATAAACTTCTTAATAAAATAAATTCTAATATATATATGAAGGTAGTTCATGGAAAAATGGAATTAAAAGATAATACAGATCTTTTTATGAACTTTTTTAAGACCCCATACACACACACACACACACACACACACGTACACCATATGTATGCATATATATATATATATATATATATACACACACACACATAAATATGCATCTATTTCTGGATTCTCTATTCTGTATTACCAATTTAATCAATTTTTTATATAATGATGCCATCCTATTTTGATTACAGTAACCTTATAATATGTTTTAACAATTGGTAAGGAAAAATACTTATGATTATTATTCTAATTTTATAAAATCTTGTTAATATTTATTTTTTTCTTCCAAATTTTATTTTATTTTGTCAATATACAATGTGGTTGATTATTGTGGCCAGATATATATGATAAAATGTTAATGAAACTTTTTATTCTCAAATAAAGTTATTTAATTCTGTAACTTTTGAGGTAACATTCTGATCAGGAACATTGCTCCACACAGATTGTTAGGATTTCTAAAGATATTAACATCAGTGCAAAGCCAGTAATATTTGTCTTGAGTAACTCTGCTGTCTGCCTAACAATTAGTCATAGCAAAGTAAGCTTCTGAATAGATTTATTAGGCAGCAGAATCTCTAAGAGTCCAGAAACCTGAAATATTTCCCAGCATAGTAGTAGAAAATGTAGTTCTACATCTGAGCCAATCTAAATTTCTTTTTTTTTTTGTCCTTTTTGAGACCGGCCGCACCACGCTCAGCCAGTGAGCGCTGTGAGTGCACTGGTCATCCCTATATAGGATCCGAACCTGCAGCGGGAGCGCTGCCGCACTCCCAGCGCCACACCCTCCCAAGTGCGCCACAGGCTCGGCCCGCCAATCTAAATTTCTATTGGCATATTTACAACAGCTTGGAGAACACAGGTCTTCATTCTACCAGAGGAGAGAAGTAACTGCTTTTGTACATGCACTATACATTTCTGGGAGTTAATTGGTTGTTGGTGGTGGGGAAAGAGGTGGGGAAAGAAGCCATAATACATCTCCAGAAGAGAGAAGATTATTAGTGTTAAGATTAGATTACTAGATTTAAGAAGACTATGTCCTATCTATTTTTTTTCTTCAAGGGAAGGTAGATTAGATTTCTATTTTATTCCTGATTCCCTCTCTTTTCCTTTTTCATATTTCCTGTCTCTCATTGAAAATAGTTTGCTCTCAGACATTTTGTTTACAAGTATATTTAAGTTACCATTTTATCTAGAATTTGCAATAGTTTGACTTGGCATGGGTTTATGTTTACCTTGGGATAATGAACAAGGTATTTGGCTAACAAATAAATAGAATAAAAAAGACTAAGAAGGGTTTATTTCACAACAGTTGACATCAAAATATTTGTATGGTCTTAAACATTAATTGTGTGCGTACAAACATGTACCACTAATCTGCAAGCAAATCTCACCTATTCACTAGGGATTCAACTTTAAAACACTTATTAATTACTTCAACTCACCAAAGGAATAAAAAGAAATTTCCTCTTAAATGTTCACCACGTAGGGCCACTGGGGTCTACAGACCTAGAGGCTCCTTGAGGCCAGAGATAGTGTCCTGGAACCTGAACATGTAGACTAGACCTTAGGGGGCATTCCAAAAATGTTTACTGAATGAATGAATCAATAGTTCATACTTCAGTAACTTCAGTTTAGGGGTTTGTGTAAAAAAGAGAACTCAAATGGTAGTTCACTGGCCAAATTCAGCCCACAGTCTTGCCTGATTCAGCCTACATATTGTTATATTTTATTTTGTTTTGTTGAAAAGGTAATAAATTCATTCTGTTCAAAATCTTTCTAAAAATGCTATGCTGTGCAGTGAAAAGTCTCACTCCAAATTCTGTGTCTTATCTCCCCATCTTCCCCAACTTCTCTCAAAATAATCCCCTTTATTAGTTTCCTGTGTATTCTTCTAGAGTCTTTTTAGGCAGATTTTAAGAAAATATGCATTGACAGTTGCTGTAGATTAGATGTCCACCCACCCAACAACCTCATTGAGGCTTCAATCCCCACTGTAACTTTTGAGAGTGGGAAATCCTATTATGGTAATTGATAGGTAGGGTCTTGAAGTTGTTAGATTATAGTACCATGCCATAGCGGACGGGTTAAAAAATGGTGATCATGAGTGTGGTTCTGAGGTCTTTAAAAGAAGAGCATGTGAGAGGTTAGTCTCCCTCTCCTCCACCATATTCTGCCAGGTGAGACCCCTACATTGCTGTAAATCCACCAAAGAAGGCTCAACAAATGTGTTCCCTGGACTTTGGACTTCCCAATCTCTGAAACTGTAAGCAATAAATTTTGTTTTCATATAAATCACCCAGTTTCAGGTATTTCATTATAAGCAACCGAAATGAACTAAGAAATTGATGCCAGAAAAGTGGGGTTGCTTATCACAAATACATGAAAATGTGGAAGTAGCTTTGGAACTGGGTGTTGAGGAAAGACTGGAAGAATTTGAAGGAACAGGCTAGAAAAAGCCTAGATATTGGTGAAAAGTTTAGAAGACAAGAAAACCAGGGAAAGTTTGGAATGTTTTAGAGACTGGTTAAATGGTAGTGACCAGAATGCTTATGGAAACATGGACTATAAAGACCATTCTAAAGCGATCTCAGATAGAAACAAGAACGAGTTTATTGGAAACTGGAGCAAAGATCACCCTTGCTATAAACTGGCAAGGAACTTGGCTGCATTCTGTTTATGCCCCAAAATTTTATGGAATGTGGAACTTCAAAGTGCTGACCCAGGGTATTTGGTGGAAGAAATTTCTAAGCAGCAAAGCATAAGGAAGATGTATGGCCACTTGTAACAGCCTACACTGAGTTATGGCAGCAAAGGCATGACATAAAGCCTTTTAAAAAGAAATTTTAAAAGAAAAAAGAATTTAAATAGAAAGCAGAGCATGAAGATTGGGAAATTTTGCAGCCTGGCCATTTGGTAGAGAAGCAGAGAGTGCTTCAGAAGAAAAATGTAGTGATGCAGACCAGGGAACCTTTGCTAAAGAGATGAGTACAGAAGGAAGGGAAGAGAAGGGAAAAAAGACCTTAAAGGCATTTCAGAGATCTTGGAGACTGTGTCTTCCATTACAGGCCCAGAGGCATAGGGAGACCGAATGGTCTTGGAGAGCAGGCACCAGGCACCCTCCTTGGGCTCACTGCCCAGGGCCACCTGAGGAAGCTGCTTCTAGCACCAGCACACCAGCTGCTTTGGCTGCTCCAGCTGTGGCTAATTTGGCCCCAGGTTTGGCTGGACCTGCAGCTTTGGAAAATACAAGCCGGAAGACTTGCCAGCGTCCATGTGGTATTAAGTCTCGAGGCTCACAGAATGCTAGATCTGTGGAAGCTTGGGGGTCTCCACCCCAATTTCAAAGGATGTACGGAAAAGTCTGGGGACCTAGGAAGAGATTTGTCACAGGGGTGGTTTCACTGCATAGAGCCTTCACTAGAGCAATGCTGAGCAAAAATGGGGGGTCGGAGTTGCAGTAGAATAAAACCACCAGCACCTTGCTTAGTGGAGCTGTGGGAGCAGGACCTCCATGAAGACCCCATAGTTGTACAGCTAACAGTGTGCAACACCAGCCCACAAAAGCTAAAACATCACCTGAGACCAAGAAAGCCATAGGAGTGGAGCTGCCTGAGGACCTAGGGACTCAACCCCCATACCAGAGGATGTGGAACATGGAGTCAAGGTATATGATTCACCAGCTTGAGATTTAATCCCTGCCCTGCTGGGTTTTAGACTTGCTTTGGACCTGTTACCCCTTTCTTTTGGCCTTTTGGAATAAGAATAGGCCCTATGCTTGTCCCACCATTGCATCTTGAAAATAGACAACTTGTTTTTGATTTCACAGATGGGGCTTTGATCTTTGGACTTTTGAGTTGAAACAAATTAAGACTTTGGGGACAAAATGAACATATTTGTTTGTGAAAATGACATGAGTTTGGGGGGGGGGGTCAGGGGAGGAATGATGTAGATTGGATGCCCCCTCAACCTCATTGAGGCTTAAATCCCCACTCTAACTGTTGAGGAAATCCTATCACGGTAATTGAAAGGTGGGGCCTTGAAGAGGTGATTAGATTGTAGGACCATGCTGTAGTGAATGGATTAAAAATGGTGGTGAGAGGTGTGGTTCTGAGAGCTTTGAGAGAAGGGCACATGAGAAGCTCTCTCTCTCTGCTCTGCCATTTTCTGTCATGTGAGACCCCTGGGTCACTGATGCCACTACAAAAACCCTCACCAGATGGGCTGGACTTTGGACTTCCCGGCCTCAGAAACCATAAGCAGTGAATTTTTTATTTACTTATAAATCACCCAGTTCCAAGTATTTTGTTATAAGCAAAAGAAATGGACTAACACAGTAGTCTTATTTACCCCTTTTTTACACAAAGGTGAAATATTATACACCATGCTTTTTATCTTGCTTTTTTTCATTGAAAAAATATACTTGGAGATCTTCTTCCTTACCATCTTAAACCAGTTAATTACACTCATTGCTTTTCATGCCCAGCTGTGATAGGCATTTAAGTTACTTCTGGAGTGATACTGTCAAAGGCAGAGTGAGAGAAAAGATGTTTTGCCTAGTTCACCATGCTGAAGCAGCTAAGCAGTTATGGGGAAGCCACTGCATAGTAAGATGTCTTAAGTATAGTGGGCACATTCTACATACAAGTTACACTGAATAAACTGCAAGTACAGTTAACCCCTGAATAACACAGGTTGGATTTTCAAGAGTCCACTTACATGCAAGTTTTTTTTCAATAAACATATTAGAAAAGTATTTGGAGATTTGCAACAATTTGAAAAAACTTGCAGACAAAACCTATAGCCTAGAAATATAAAAAAAAAAAAATCAGAAAAAAAAAGAAAAGAAAAAAATGAAAAAAAATCTAGAAAAAGTTTATGTGAAAAATTAATTCAGCCATGGTAGTAAATGGGAGGTGTGTCATGAATATATAAAATACATGTAGACATCAGTCTATTTTATCAATTGCTATGTAAGATATACACAAATCTATTTTTAAAAGTTAAAATATATCAAAACTTACACAAGCACTTACAGATGGTACATGGAGCCATTCACAGTAGAGAAATGTAAACGAGAGTAAAGATGCAGTATTAAATCATAACTGCATAAAGTTAACTGGAGTACATACTGTACTACTGTAATAATTTCGTAGCCATCTTCTGTTGCTATTGCTTGAGTTCAAGTGTACAGAGTGTCCACGTAAAACACCGTTAATCATCTCCAAGTGAGCAGTTCATCTCTCCAGTAAATTGCCTGTGGTGTTGAAAAGTGATCTCTCGCGGTTCTCGCATATTTTTCACCATGTTTAGTGTAATACCCTAAACGCTGAAAAACCCCATGGGACCCATACGAAGAGCCACTAGCAATGCTGGAAGTGGTCTGAAGAAGCAGAGAAAAGTCATTACAAGAAAAGGTTGAATTGCTTCATATGTACCACTGATTGAGGTCTGCAGCTGCAGTTGCCCACCATTTCCAGATAAACGAATCCAGGCAAGGGCAATTGTGAAAAAAAAAAAAAGGAAATTTGCAAAGCCGTCGCTGCAACTATAAAAACTTAATGACCAACTTTCGAAAATCTCACTCCCCAGTCAAAATTATTAAGCATTTATTCATTGATTTACAAGCATTAGTTTAGCTCTTGTATGCCTGGCACTGTACTTAGAACTAAGGCTTTTCTCTTGCATCTACTAAACATAGACAGGTGTGTATTGATTCCTCTATTTTAAGGAAAAACAAACTGCGATAGTCAGATTTGGATCATGCTCTTCCAAGGGTAGAGTCAGGAGCTAAAATTTGAACTGATGTTTCTGGCTCCCAAGTTCAACATCTTTTTGTCATTGCCTCAAATGATAGCCAATGGCTATCTGAAAGACTAAGGAATATTCAAAATGAACTCAAATGACACAACTTCTCCTGAGTGCATTTTGGCTTCAACCCTAGTTGCTGAGTGCTCTGCATACAACCCCATTTGTGCATACAACCAGGCTGGCTTCTGGTGACCCGGCCTCCTGGTACACATGCTCTAGGATTCCTCCTCCCACATCGTATCAAGATTGGTCTATATGACGAGTAAAATACAGCAGAAGTGGTGGTATGTGACTTCAAAGACTAGGTAATGTTCCCAGAGAGAAGCCAGTTATCACATGGTGAGGACACTCAAGTAGCCCTGTAGAGAGGCCCACCTCATGAGAAATTGCCAACAGTAATGGAAATGAGCCATACTGGAAGTAGTTCCTTCAGCCCCAGTCAGACTTTCAGATGAATGCAGCCCCAGCTGGTATTTTGAATGCAAACTCATGAGACATTCTGTGCCAAAGACCCCCAGCTTAACCTGCTCCCAAATTCCTGATCCACAGAAACTATGAGAAAATACATGTTTGTTGTTGTAAGCCACAAACTGTTGTGGTAATCCGTTACACACAAATATATAACTAGCACAGGCTTCTATCATACAGATGAAAAAACAAAACAAAAAACAGTAGACATTTGCCTCTGCTGTGATGTACATTGATAAAGACCATAGTCCCTTGAGAATGGAAAAAAAAACAAGATTTTTATTACACTTTCCAAATATTAACTTTTTACTTTGTTTTATTAAGGACTGGTGATGAAAATAGAAAAAAAAAAAAAAAGCAGGGCAAGGTTACTTCAACTACAAGGAGAGGAAACGTATCTTTATGAATTTGATGTTTGAAACAGTATAACTGAAAAATGAAATAATCTACCAAGTGGGCAGAAGAAATGGTTTTTTAAATTGAGCTCAGTGCTATTGCCATAGTCTGACATACAGCCTCAGATTATAAACTTCTTCTGCAGGCTAAAGATGAAGCACATGTTTGCTCATTGGTCTATTAAGTAGAAAACAAGGGCCATATATTAATTACAACCGGAAGACCTGAAGAGAGAAAATAAATGGAAATGAATTTCTGTCCAAGGTAGAGTTTTTTCCTTTTTTTTTTCCCCCCCTTTGGTCATGCTCTGAGAAAAGAAAGGAAGCCTATAATTAGGTCTGAAGAAAGTTTGTTTAGATTTCATTATTTTCTGATCATCAATTGTCAGGTCCACCGCCGGCCGACCCGTACCTTGCCTCGCTATCAGTCTCTCCCTTAGTGTTCCTTCTGGTGGGCGGGTGGATGGCCTGGATTCCTCTTTCCCTCTGGTCCCGTTGGAAGGAGATGAGGGAAGAGAGCCGTGAAGAGAGGTGAGCACAGCCGCCGGCCCCAACCAGCCCGTTAAAGGACACTCAGACGCGGCAGGGGTTCTGTCGAGCAGTTCCGTTTATTATCACACAAGCACTTGCTTTTAAAGGCAAATGGGGAAGGGAGGTTTTTACATCCTCCAATCAGCTTAAAGGTTACGAGAGCATGCATCCTGCCTCAATGCCTAGCTATTGCATTCACACAGTGTTCACGAGCGCGGAAGCACATATTTGGCCAATAAGGGCTAAGGCAAGGTTCCCGCAGACACTCCCACCCTACTTCCTCCTGGTGCCATCTCAGGCTGCCACGTTAATATGCCCTTGTGGGCCCACAATGGCACCGCTTGTAATGTCACTTAAGGTGGCATTAGTTTTTAAGGCCCAACGATCAATATATAAATATTTCCAAGAAAAATATTAACAACTAAGTGAAAATATGATAAATAGATCATAACTACATGATAAATAAGTTTTCAGTGTGCTAGAGTGATAGCAAATATTATCATGGCACACTCATTTGGGCTTTATTTTTGCTAAGCATTTTATAATTATTTTTATCTACAACCCATCAAAGCAACAAAGTATATAATAGGATAATACTCTAACACAATTTCTAAATGAGGAAACAAACTGGCAAGATTAAGTGCATAAATGGTTTTTGTAAGCATTATAGCTAAAGCTAGGTAATATAACCTAGCTCTTGGGCACCTGCCTTTACTGTAAGTCCCAAATTGGTATGGGGGTGACGGGGAGAAGAGGTGGGGAAGAGTACCACTTAAAAGTAACTTCTTCCCCCTTACCCTCATCACCAGGCATTTGGTGTTCTTAAGCTCTCTGCTGTCTGCAATAAACCTTTTCAAGGGACTACAAATAATGTTGCTTTTTGTTTGTCCTTATGGCCTAACTCCAAGCTGTCCACAATCCCATCCCACCAGTTATTACCCTAAACAAGGCTGATCAGCATGAGCCTCTCCAGGCCACTGTCCAATAGGCAGGTAAATTGAACACTGTCCGGTAAATTCCATGTGCACCAGAGAAGCAGTTCCCCAGGGTCTACCCCTAATATTTGCAGGGCTGGGGCAAGAATACAAATGGAGGCCCATATTTATAAGTTATAAATCAGGCTAACAAACTGCTCGTTAAAATATGTCCTGTCATCCAATCTTGACAAATAACTTCATAGCAACAAAATTTTTCAAATATGTATAAGAATATACATAGGTTTTATATGACTTAAAGTCAGCAAAATAACAGACTGCTGAATTTAATTATTATTGCACCTATCTGAGTGGTGTGTTGATGCATAGTGGTATTTGGATGAGTAATATAGACATTTATAATTCATAAAATACTATATATTTATTTTATAAAATGTATTCTTCTTGGCTTTGGTTCACCAAAATTACCACTTATGTTGCTATAATCAAGATTTTCACATAATTTGAGTTCTATTGACAGGAAAATGTCAAATTAGACAACCTTTCTTGGGTCAAAATTATTATATAGTTTTTATTAATTGCATTTAGAGAAATTTAGCTCTGCTGAGATAGCGGCAACTGAAATTGTCAATAAAATTCTTAAAGCAATACTTAGTTCGAAAGAGAACATTAATTTCACATACCATGCTCAAACATCATAATGGGTTTGCATATGATAAATTATAATCCCGAAAACTACTACAAAGTATTTTAATTTCATCATATACATTGCTGTTATTTGTGATTTCCATGATCTAAGACAATATCTGGATTCATTCAGTATTTCTTAACTCTTCTGCTTTCATACTTTTTCAATTCTGGAATATTATAAAAAATTTAAAACAGAAGTATGTTGTTCAATTTGTTCAAATCTTTCTTTGGTTCAGAATATTCCTTTATCTCTAATGACCAGAAAATAGACTTTATAGAAATAAGTTTTGGGGATTTTATTATATGAATCTTCTTCTTCATAGTCATGTGAACAGGTTTATTTCTTCTTTGAATTCTCCTTACTATAGAATCATTTGTTTCATTATTTTTTTATCCACCTTAAATTTTTGGTCATTCTTTCAACAAACTTAAAAATTATTTTGATAAATCCTAGACATTTTCCATCAAGCTCTGTAAATATTGATTGTGCTATTGTGTCATAAAAGACATTATTCAGCTTAGCTGAATACTGAATATATAAAATTCTATAAAGAACATGATGCCCATGTACTAGTTTGGAATTTATTTTTATTTGTTGAATACTATCAGTTGTTTGCTATTTGACCTTTTTTCAATTCTCGTAATTACATCTGCACTTTTTTGTGTGCCAAGGATATTTCATGATATTTTAATTGAGATTTTAAGTGTTTCCTCTCACAAATACATTCATTGGCTAAAGTCTGTCTTGAAGATTCGTTGTGAAACATGTAGCAGTGATAACAAATTTTTTAAATAGAATATTAAAGCCAATTTCTATAATCTCTTTCTATTTGGAAGAATTTAGAATAAAATAAAATATAAAATTTCTGCCATGTTTATGCAATGGAAAATTATAATCATTAATTTGAATTGAAATGTGTTTTATAGCAATCTTCTCACACTGTCAGAAGGATGTGGTGTCTCCATTTCTAAGATCATCCAGTCAAATGCTCTAGAGGATTTCTTCCCCAATTTGCTAATTTCAAGACCATTAGTACTATAGATTGGATGCCGCCCCTGCAACCTCATTGAAGCTTAAATCCCGACTGTTACTGTTGAGGCTGGGAAATCCTACTATGGTAATTGAAAGGTGGGGCCTTGAAGAGGGGGTTAGATTGCAGGACCATGCCATAGTGAATGGATTAATAATGGTGGTCAGGAGCGTGGTTCTGAGGGCTTTAAGAGAAGAGTACACTAGAAGTTCTCTCTCTCTGCTCTGCTATTTTCTGCCATGTGACACCCCTGGGTCACTGTCACTACCACCAAGACCCACACCAGACGTGTTCCCTGGACTTTGGACTTCCCAGTTTCTGAAACTGTAAGCAGTAAATTTAATTTTCTTNTCTTCTCACACTGTCAGAAGGATGTGGTGTCTCCATTTCTAAGATCATCCAGTCAAATGCTCTAGAGGATTTCTTCCCCAATTTGCTAATTTCAAGACCATTAGTACTATAGATTGGATGCCGCCCCTGCAACCTCATTGAAGCTTAAATCCCGACTGTTACTGTTGAGGCTGGGAAATCCTACTATGGTAATTGAAAGGTGGGGCCTTGAAGAGGGGGTTAGATTGCAGGACCATGCCATAGTGAATGGATTAATAATGGTGGTCAGGAGCGTGGTTCTGAGGGCTTTAAGAGAAGAGTACACTAGAAGTTCTCTCTCTCTGCTCTGCTATTTTCTGCCATGTGAGACCCCTGGGTCACTGTCACTACCACCAAGACCCACACCAGACATGTTCCCTGGACTTTGGACTTCCCAGTTTCTGAAACTGTAAGCAGTAAATTTAATTTTCTTTATAAAATACCCAGTTCTGTGTATTTTGTTATAAGCAACAGAAATGGACTAATACAATTAGTTTCTCCATCTTCTAACAAGTAGGTCAGAGTTGCTTTTCTTGTTTCTAGGTTATAAAATTGATACAAAATTATCTTTTTCATTCTCATGGTTTTGATCAGTACTTAAATCTTCATTTAATAAAGAACATAAAGTTGCAAAAGTTTTTTGTCTGACTCATTTAAGTTGTGAATTTGATGAGAATAACATTCTTCTTCATTTGCATCATTTCGATCAGTAGTTAAATCTTTACTAAATAAAAAGTTATGATGTTGTTTGCAAATTCTATGAGGGTCATGCTCAACAGAAGTCTGTTTACTTTTATTGTTTACAGATTTTTCTTTTTCATTTAAATGGTTCCTTTCTTTGAAAATTTTCTGTTTCTTTTTTCTTTCCACCTTTTTATTCTTTTCTGAATTATAATTTTAAATTCTCTATTTCTATCACAACTTTATATTTCCTCACTGGCCCTTATTCTCAATGATCTAAAATATTAAAAAGTAAAAAGTAGCTGTACAAAGGGTAGAAATTTGGAATATATTTTATTTAAAAATGTAAATAAATTTAAAATGCAGAAAAATAAGAGCTTTTCATTTATTAACAGTTATTTCTCTTCTAAGATATGTAAAACTATTAAAATAAATAGGCAAAATACAAGCTATAATAAATATCAATTTATAAAGAAAAATTAAATAATGCTGTAATTTTAATTTTAGTTTTAAAAATTTAATTAATCTATAAACATTTTTATAAAAATAAAACTATTTGCATTTCTAGCATTCAGTGTCCATCTAGTTGCCAGTATTAAGAATTGGTATTACACTTTAAGCATATTACATCTAGACATAGATGCATACAAATTTAAGAGTAATATGAATTGTTTAATATTGCAAAACATTCCTAAGCTAGTATATCCAACAACTGCAAATACCGAGCATATCTGGAGTAATTCCAGAGCCATAAATGGGTTTATATAAAGAGAAACAAGAAAATGGATGCTCAGCACCAGAGGGAAATGAAACTTCATTATGCAAATACCTATTGCATTCATATTATAAGAAGGATTTGACAAGTTAATTAATTTATCTTTTCTCTTACCTAAGTGCTTCTGCCATTTAAGTCCTCCCTGGACTCTGAAGCATTCTCCTTCTCTCATGTTGGAGGTAACATAATCCACAATACAACCGGCCCTTCGTATCTGTGAATTTCTCATCTGTGGATTCAACCAATATGGAGTGTAAAATATTCAGGGAAAAAAAAGGATAGTTGCTTTTGTACTGAACATATACAAAC
>NW_007729831.1:39303-41006 GCF_000696425.1 Galeopterus variegatus
AACCGGCCCTTCGTATCTGTGAATTTCTCATCTGTGGATTCAACCAATATGGAGTGTAAAATTTTCAGGGAAAAAAAAGGATAGTTGCTTTTGTACTGAACATATACAAACTTTTTTTTCTTGTCATTATTCCCTAAACAATACAATATAACAACTATTTACATAGCATTTACATTGTATTAGGTATTATAAGTAACCTAGAGATGATTTAACATATAAGGAAGGAAATGCATGGGTCATATATATGCAAATAGTACATCGTGTTATATAAGGGACTTCAGGATCCCTGGATTTTGGTATCTGAGGGGGGTCCTGGAACTACTTCCCCGCGGATAGTGAGGGACAACTGTACTTCATAGCATTCAGAAACTATTGCCTTTTATTTCCAGTAGGCAGATTAAAGGATCTGACTTTAATCTGGAAAAGACTTTCCCTGGGGCCTGATGAATGTTAGTCACAAGGGTGAATGTTTCAAGACAGCAGTGCCTATGATATTTTAGTTATTTTTTAAATGTGTTATGTATGAGGGCCCCTCATAAATTTCATGGAAAGATTTATATTATCTTCCAATTCTATTTTTCCACAAACATTTTAAAGTATCCTTATATATTTGTGAAGAACAGGGCCCAGAGCCTCCACCTCCCAGATCTAAGTGTGGTACTGAGCTCACCTGTCTACACTTCCCTCTCGTCTTTCTGAGTCCACTGTCTCAGTGCACAACAAAATTACTGACCCACCATAGCCCAGTTTAAGGCTGTACTGATTAATTTACTCTCTCAGCCACTCCATGATTTGTTAGAATTTGAACTGAAAAAGTTCTTCAGACTCTTGCAAGTTGTGAAACTTTATTGGCAAGGGGAGCAGAAGCCCCTCGAGTAAGGATGGGCCATCAAACTTTTGTACATGCTGTTTCCACTGCCTGGAACACTATGATCTCCTCTCTTCAGCTACTTAACTCTTATTTAGGTCTTAGCTTGGGTGTAACTTCCACAGAAAAGCCTTTCTAGAAACCCTAATTAGTTCAAATTCTCCTTGTTTATGTTCCTATAGTATCGTGTTCTATTTAATGGAGCAATGACTTTGCCTTTATTTCTGTGATGTGATTAGTATTTGTCTCGCTACATAGAAAGGAATTGACATAAGGATCATGTCTGCATGTGTTTTGGCTCACCATTCTATCCCCAGAGCTTAGCCCATGTTTTGCACATAGAAAATCTGCAAGATAATTAATTAATTAATACAACTTGCTGTGGACTAAATGTTTGTGTCCCCTCCAAATTCATATGTTTGTGTCCCCTCCAAATTCATCTCCCATGTGATGATATTTGGAGGTGGGGACTTTGTGAGGTGATTAGGTCATCAGGATAGAGGCCTCATAAAGGGGACTACTGCCCTTATAAGAAGAGAAATAACAGAGCATCCTCCCTTCCCCCCATGCCCCCACTGTGTGAGAAAACCTAGAAGGAGGCACTTATCAAACTGGACCATGCTGGTACCCCTGAACTCAGACTTCTGGCCTCTAGAACTGTGAGAAATAAATGTTTGTTGTTTAAGCCACCCAGAGTATGGTGTATTATAGCAGCCTGAGCTAAGAAAGATCCATTCAGATGCATCTTACATTCTGTTTTCTTCCTTGCTTTTAAACGTGGTCAATCACGTTTAAAGTAAACGGATAAGGTAAAGAAAGGCTATTTGTTTTTCAG
>NW_007729831.1:41262-44211 GCF_000696425.1 Galeopterus variegatus
AACGTGGTCAATCACGTTTAAAGTAAACGGATAAGGTAAAGAAAGGCTATTTGTTTTTCAGCTCTCGGTGTAATAGTAAATTCTTAGGAAAGTTTCCCCAGACCTGTCTGACTAACTCAAATCCCATCATTTTTTATGTCATAAAAATGAAAAACTCCATTTGACCCCCTGATGTGATTTCACATTACATGTTTACACTTGTGCTGCAGTGAATTCTCCCCAAACTTGCAGAAAATGCTATATGGAAAAGACCAGTTTCATAGTGGGCATGTGCATTACAGCTATCTTAGGAATATTTTCACTGGCTTAGCAAAATCTTAAGTGTGGCCACATAGCATGGTCAACTTTAGCAATAGGTGTATTTTCCTCAAACAAAGCATTTTGAACTCTAACTGACATGGAAACTAGGAAGTAAGATAATCATATTTTTGAAGTGGTTCAGAATTTATCCTCAGCAGGCAGTTTTACCCGGACACTAAGCAGCCAGGGAAACACAAACAAATATTTCCAGAAGTTTCTTGACTCCTTTTTTGCAAGTTTTAACTCCATTACCATGAAATCATTTGTTTATTATAGAATGACTTCCATCCTGGCTTTGCTGAGAACTTGAAAAACTAGAAGAACCAACAAATGATGGAAATGTGTCTCTTTGTATTTTCCCACTCCTCCCAATATTTGGTGGACACAAACCAAACTTTAATTTAGCTTCCTGCCTCGTCAGCTTTCCCATACACATTTGCAGAATATTTGGTCCCTGCCTCTTCACATAATTTTCCTTGTACTTTAAAGCAAAAGACAGCAAAACTGGACTATAATAACTGGATATTGACATCACAACCCACAAAATACCTGTTGTTAAATTGAAACAGCAGTCAAAGTTTTTCAGGAGATAGATTTTTTTTTCTCATTTGAGTCTTCATCTATTTTAAGCAGTGGTGTAATTAATCAAACATGGCGAGTCAAAATTGGAGACAGTCCAATGGGGCATCTCATTCTCATGAGATATTGTGTCAAATGGGGCACCTCATTCTTGTAAGTGTCTATGTGGCTGTGGAGGGGGAGGGGTGGCTGGCTAGCTTTGTCTCAAACAACTGAACTTTCTACCCAAAGTGTCCCAAGGGTAGATGTTATAGACTGAATGTGTCCCCTTAAAATCCATGTGTTGAAATCCCAACCCCTGATATGATGGTATTAGGAGGTGGGGCCTTTGCGAAATAATTAGGTCATGAAGGTAGAGACCTCACCAATGGGATTAGTGCCTTTATAAGAAGAGACACAAGAGAACTTGCTCTCCCTCTCTGCTCTCCACCATGTGAGGATAAGAGAAGACAATTCTCTATAAACCGGGAAATAGGCCCTCACCAGACATAGGATCCACTGACACCTTGATCTTGGACTTTCCAGCCTTCAGAACTGTGAAAAATAAATATTTGTTGTTTAAGACACGCAGTCTATGGTAATTTGTTACAGCAGCCTGAACAGACTAAGATGGCAGAAAAGGATTTTATTAAACTCCATCAGTTCAGGGAAGTGAGAGAAAGCATCAGACTAATTTTATTCAAACTCAAGTGATCAAGCTCTGGCTTACTGGCACAATCAGAAATCTTAAGTGAGACCCAGGAGCAGGAAATTTGTTAATGTGTTAAGAAATAAATTAGCAAAAATATGACCTAGAATGGGACATTTCACCACATCAGAGGCCTGAACTCCATTTAGAATCAATGAGATTATCCTGGCAAAAAAAGTGTACCGTCGAGTTCTGAGAAAGTGAGCACAGCACACCTGATCTGGAGCCTTAGAAACAGAGAAGGGAAAAATACACACTTTTTTCCCTTCTCCTATGAAAACAAGGCCAAAATTGCTGTGAGGTCTTTATTTAACACAAAATAGCATTCATCTGTTTTTATCAAGGTGCTATATTAGGAGTAGAGAGCTAATTCATCTGTTTTTATCAGGTAATACAACAGAATAGAGATCCTAATAACAGTCTATTGTCTTGCTTCTAGTTGTAAAAACCATACCTTAGCACTTTTATCTGCTATTAAAAAAAAGTGGCAGATGTTTCTACTGAGGTTCTGTGTAAGTTCTCTTTGGAGCAAACAAAGCACTTTTCTTTGAGGCTGAGAGGAACCTATGGAAGCATTGCCCAGTCCCTAGGAATTCCAAATAGCACTGCCACATTGCTCACACTTGGCCTCAGCTGAGAAGTGAAAGATTATTAAAATTGTTTAGTGATTTTCAAGTGCAGAAATGTTTTAACTTTTTTGCCTTTACAAAAGCATCATGTAAATATATTTTTCTCCTCCCCACTTTGGATTCTTTTTTTTTTTTAGCCATGGGTAAATAAAAATTAACTGAACTTGCTAAGGGCTGGTCCTGACACAAGATGAGTAAATTAAAATCCTGATCTTTAAAATAATAAAATAAATTTTGCTTGAGTTCTAGAAGAAGAATAAAGAGGGAAAGACTGCTAAAAAGTCACCTGGGGCAAATATTGGTCAGTCTTTCTGTAGTACTTTTGGTTAGCGTCAACTTTGAGGATTATGGTTCTAGTAAGTATTTTGCTCTATTGGATGATAATAACTCTGTGGTTTTTGTTAGCAATTTCATTTCTTGGCTGGAATTACTCTGCAATAAAGGAAAGTCTGTGTTTATTTCATAACTACTTCAATAATGCATTATATATTGCATTTTTTTATCGGTCAAGTTTTATTAGGGGAAGAGAAGGAAAGTAATTTCCACAGGATTTTATTAACTATCCATACCTCTGAAGGTAATGGGGAAACAAAATTTCATCTCCTTATCATGTTGCATAAATCTTATTATTTTTATTCCTATTGCTCTTTTTTAACTGGGCTGTTACACAAAATAGGACTGAAAGCTTGTCTCATAACATTGCTATGTCCTTAAAACTTGTATTTTGGATTATATCTTCAATACTTTTAAATA
>NW_007729831.1:44715-46777 GCF_000696425.1 Galeopterus variegatus
CATAACATTGCTATGTCCTTAAAACTTGTATTTTGGATTATATCTTCAATACTTTTAAATAATGAATAATTCTATGCTTATCTGGGACCCAATCTTTCCATTATTGCTCCTGTGCTCTGTGTCTCAGTTCATGAGTTTTTTTTAGCATAAAGCAGCCATAAGAAAACATGTATCAGAGGTTCTGATAGTGCTACAGGGCACACTCAGCTCCTGGCTGAGGCTACCCAAAATTGATACCAAACTCACAGGTCCAGCAGCCTGCCCCCAACCCAAAAGTTAAATGTTGGTGAAAATGGAAGTCAGCTTTTATTCAGGAATACCTGTGACCTAAGGACAGATGTTAGGCTCCCCCATCTCTCTGCTAAACCTGAAAGAGAATGGCCAGGCTAAAGCCATCTCAAAGACTAAGTTACTCAAGGGTTTGTAAAGAGGGAGATGAGGGAATGGAACATGAGAAATGAAAAGCAGGAAGGAGGGGCACGTGAGCAGCAAGGACTCATGCAAGGTCTCAGGTGCAAAGTTTCCTTATTAAGTCCTTATTAAGACTCTGGTTTCTTTTCTTGTCCTTCCTCAGGGTCTGGGTTGTACATGCAAGTCTGCAGCTTCACACTGGCTGGAAAACAACTTTACGTTTATGTAAATAATGTCATCTTGCCCCATAATCATGGTTCAAAATATCAAATAACTGTGTGGAAAAGAAGGAACTCAGAGAAATGCATGCTAAGAAAGAAAACTGCCTTCTTCTCAAATCTTTTAGAGCCCAAGCAGTTTTAGGTCCTTCAATCCTGCTCACTCCAACAAAAGCAAAAGAGATTTGGAAACCTCAAATCCGCTACTAGTCTTGAGCCTGTCTGCTAGCCTAATAGTATTAATTTATTACTGAAGATTATAAATTTGAGCCAAGATGAGGGAGAAGGCCAAAACCAATTCCATACATGACATTTCAAAGTAAAGCTTTATTTAGGCTGTCATCAGCAAAGTGAAACCCAGGGCATCATTTTCACCAAAAGTCTAATGCCCTTCACCCTGCCCCCACAAGAGCTATTTGTCAGGAGCCACCATAAAATCATCTAAATATTGACCACTTACATCCATGCTTCCCAGAAGTGATTGAAACATCATTTCCTAGCATGTCTGGAGCACAGCTTCACCTCTGCTCACCACCATGGCTGCACAAGCACTGGGAAAGTAGTGTTGGGGCTGTGTGGAGGGAAGGATGACACCTGTTCTCTCTCCTTCCCCCAGCTACCCTTGGGCAGATTAGGCCACATTTGAAAAATTTCCAGAGACTTTCTTCTGCCAGTGTGGTTACCACATGGAGACCCAGTGAGGGTTAGTTAACCCCAGTTATTTAATCAACCACTAATCTCGGTGTTGCTGTGAAGGTGAAAGTATCTTGTAGATGTAGTTAATATCTCCAATAGTTGACTTTACATAAAGCAGATTACCCTTGATAATGTGGGTAGACCTCATCCAATCCGTTGAAGGCCTCAAGAGCAAAAAACTGAGGTTTCCTGGAGAAGAAGGAATTTTACCTCAAGAAAGAACCATCGACTACTGCCTGAGTTTCTAGTCTATTGACCTGCTGGCCCTGCAAATTCTGAACTTGCCGGCCCCCGCAATCGCATGAGTCAATTCCGTAAGATAAATTTCTTTTTATATGTATAATACACATTTTGGTTCTGTGTTTCTGGAGAATGCAGACCGATACAGAGGCCTTATTCCCTTCCTGCTCCTTCCTCACTGGATTGTGTATTGTGAAATAAGAGAAAGAGTCATGAATAGACAAGCCTGTTTGTATTGGAGAACTACGGTTCTAAGAACTATGTTTAATTCTTGGGAGGATTCCTGGAGAAAAACAGAACATAGCTTTCCCCCATGTTTGGCTGTGCATACATGGGGGCACCACTGCAGTAAGTGCTTGTACTATACTGTTTTTTTTTTTTTGGGTTTTGGGTTTTTTTGCGTTATGTTTAAATACAGTTTGCCCTCTGTATTCATGGGTTTTGCACCCATATATTCAACCAACTGTGGATCAAAAATATTCCAAGAAAAAATTGTG
>NW_007729831.1:48262-85009 GCF_000696425.1 Galeopterus variegatus
TATATATATATATATATATCCACACATCCATATATTTTTTTAAAAAGCATTTAGCATGGTACTTGTCAAGAAGCACATGCTCAATAAATGGTAGACAACCTCATCTTAAAAGTTTAGAAATTGTCTTTACTCAAAGCATTAAAGTTCTGATCTAAGAAAATACATCTTCTTGTTCAATATATTTTAAAACTAAATGACATTTAAAATATCTATTTATGTTCATTCTTCCTTTGAAACATAAAACACAAAAGCTACTGTATAGGAATTCCTTGGTTATAAGCCAACAACAATGGACTAAAGTAGAAAATGGATTTCTGGGGGAAGGGGAAGTACCCCCAGGAGCCCCGGGGGATGTCAGGAATAAGGTAGTTCTGGGGGTATAGATAGAAAAAGCAGATAATTTATTTTTCCCTTCAGAATTTTGCTGCTACAATGATTCCATTCCAATGGTTTCAATCATTTTGTCACTCCAGACTTCAGGTCCAATAGAGAACATTCACGTGGTCTAGATTGTAGAGTAGAATTAGGACCCCTTTACTGACAATCTCACCTTTCCTCTGCTCCCCCAGAGCAAGGTTAATTACTGTTACAGAGGAAGGAAAAATGGATGCCAATGAGAAAACAAATGCCCTACACATACAGAAGAATTGCCTTCTACTGTTTTTCAGAAATCATATGCCACGTTATTTACCATGATAACATGTATTGAATAGATAAGGGTCAGACAATATATTATTTCTTTAATGTCCCAGTACATACAACATACTAACAATAATAAAAGAGGACCTGGGATTCTGGGTAACTGCAATACTCCTGAATAAGTTAATGTCACCTGGAAGTGGTAATCATGAAGTTCCATTTCCACTTTTACATTTTAGGAGTGCACTAGGAAAATCTGCTCTCCTTCCCCATTCCATTTTTCCACCTTAATTTGCCACCTTGGTTTCCAAAAGTGGTAGGAATGGTGGCAATATTTCTCAGACCCAACTTTGGGTTGGAATGGGCTTGCTAAGCAGGGAATAATGGCAGGTCATTGGCCCTCCACTAGCACCAAAACTCATTTGTTTATAGTGGAAGTGTTTGAGCCATACTTGTGGTGGATGGTAAAATTGATGGAATACTAATACTGTCCAATTTAGACTTTGTTTAGCTTCTCAACCACAGTGAAGTGAAAACTTTTCCAATAGTGACAGAGGAATAGATGAAATTCTTTCTTTAAAAAAAAAAAATCAGTAGGTTACTACAAGGAATTATAGCAATGTACCAACTGGTCACTTACTTCTGACTAATCTCTTTTAAGTTATGTATAATTCTAACAGAACTGGTTAATATCTCTCGAAACTTGCAGGCAGTTGAAAGCAGTATATCAGGAAGTCAATGGGATCAGAAAAAAAATTTTGTCAAAAGTGCGCCTCTTAGAACAGCAAACAAATGACAGAGAACAAAAACTGTCATGAAAATACACAAAAACCCCAAAACATGACAGCAGATGCCCTACACACCTCAAAGTCTCCTTAATTATATTACACTACAGTATAATAATTGACATTTATATAATGACCCTGTGTTCTTAAAAATTCTATTTAAGGTAGAAGAGAACATGATACATTTTTTTTTAATTGGGAATCTATATTTGTTTTCTTTTTTGAAAATTTTATTTTAATAATTTTTTTTTTTTTTTTTTTACATTCTATGATGTTATTGCAGAGCAATTGGGAGGGAAGGGAAGAAGAGAAAGGGGAAGGAAATGTGATGGAGGAAGAAGGAGGGGCTGGATTGAGGCCTGTGGCACCCCCCACATTCCCACAGGGGAGACCTGGGGGTGTTCAGCAGTGGCTTGGTCATTGCCAAACTGGGTGCAGATGTCAGAGGGGTGTGGCAAAAGGCTTTGCCTCCCACCTCCCCCACTTGGGAACTTGGGGGCCCTTCTTGCTGCAGCTTGGTGGTCACCACTGTGCTGGCTGTGGATGTAGTGGAGGCGTGGCCATGTCCCAAGGACCCCCACGATCCGGGGTCTGGAGAGCCCAGACACTTCCTGTGGCAGTTCAGTGGTCATTGCTGGGCTGGTTGGTTGTGTTGGGGGGGACGTGACCCAGGCCCTTGGCCTCCCACTGCTCTGGCTTGGGAACCTGGGGCACTTCCTGCGGTGGCTCGGTGGTCATCACTGAGGTGGTTGCACTTGGTGGGGGGGTGGCCAAGGCCTTAGGTCCCCACCCTCAGGACTGGTTGCAGGTATTGGGGGGTATGGCTGAGGCCCCTAGCCCTCCCCCATATCTGGTTTGGTAACCCAGGGGACTTCTGGTCCTTCTAGGTGTTATAGGTGTTCCTTGGTGAAATGGGACCTTTTACTAGTTACTATCAAACTTCGTCCCTGACTGTGGGTACTTTGTTTTTTCTTTCAGTTCTGTATTGGATTATTTGCTGTTCCCACCACTCAAACTCTGTGCTGGAACTAATTTGCTGTCCTTTGCTTACTTCTAAAATGGGGAACTTCCTGTGAGGACCAGTACTTGAGCTTTGTGGTTGAGCTAAATTGCTGCTTTGCTGCTGATTCCCTAGGGAAGGCTTTTTGTGCAGCTCAGGTTTTAATTGCTGACTTTATAGGTACTTCCAGTTCTAGTGAAATCCAGTGCACTGGGTTGTGTACAAACACTGATCTGGGCCTGAGTCTTTTCATCAAACTGCATCCCCTGCAGTTCTATATTCCAGACCAGTCTCCATCAAGAGGTCCTATGCTGATTGTGGGACAGATCAGCTGTCCTTGCTGTGCCCCAGTGTCCCATTGTTCCCTCAGTGGGCCTGTCTCCCCCACTGCCTGTGCTCCAAACACTTCCCATGGGACAGGCTGTGCTCCAGTCCCTTGTGATGATTCATCAGCCTCTGAGTGGCTCCTTTTTTTCAGTTGTTGTGGTTCCTCGCTCCTGTGTGGGTCCACAGGAACCCTATTAGTGGTATTGCTGGCCTGGGAGCCACCAAGGCCCTCTTCTCCCCTGCTGCCT
This sequence comes from Galeopterus variegatus, assembly GCF_000696425.1. Classification (NCBI taxonomy): domain Eukaryota; kingdom Metazoa; phylum Chordata; class Mammalia; order Dermoptera; family Cynocephalidae; genus Galeopterus; species Galeopterus variegatus. Next base: position 51,262 of record NW_007729831.1, read on the forward strand.
CCAAGGAACTTCATCCAAAGGGCACAGCTGTGCCTTCTGCCAGCTTCTGCTCCATGCGCTCAGCAGCTCCAGCCTGGAAACAGTTGGAGGGGTTTGTTCTTTCTCTCATCATGGCTTTTCCCACCTTCATGCACTCCATAGGTCTCTCCTCTTCTTCCCCTGAGCTGTAGCAGCCCCAGTTTGGCTTTTTTATAGCTGTAAATTGGTTGATTTTTGGGAGAGAGTGATGCTGGAGACTGTCTATTCCACCATCTTGACTGGAAGTCAACATGATACATTTTAGAAAGATGTGCAAGAAAAATAATTCTTAAAAAAGGTTGTGTATAAAGGAGGTAAACTTTGGGAGTTTTAAAAATATGGAATATCTTAGTCCTCATGATTCTGGATAACAATGATAATAATAGTAAATAATAGTAGCCAACACTGATTGAGGATTTGACATGTGCAACTGGATAATCTCATTTGTCCTCACACCAACCCCCACCACATAGGTACTATTCTTATTCCCATCTTTTTTTTTTTTTTTTTTTTTTTTTTTTTTTTTTTTAAAGGATGACCGGTAAGGGGATCTCAACCCTTGGCCTGGTGTTGTCAGCACCACGCTCAGCCAGTGAGCAAACCGGCCATCCCTATATAGGATCCGAACCCATGGCCTTGGTGTTATCAGCTCCGCACTCTACCGAGTGAGCTACGGGCCGGCCTTCTTATTCCCATCTTTTTTTTTTTTTTTAAAGGATGACCGGTAAGGGGATCTCAACCCTTGGCCTGGTGTTGTCAGCACCACGCTCAGCCAGTGAGCAAACCGGCCATCCCTATATAGGATCCGAACCCATGGCCTTGGTGTTATCAGCACCGCACTCTACCGAGTGAGCTACGGGCCGGCCTTCTTATTCCCATCTTATAGTTAAGGAAACCAACGTAGATTAAGTATGTGTTCAAGGTCACTGTTTTGGTAAGAATAGGTGAGATTACAATAACAAACCACCCCAGAATCTCAGTAGCTTAAAACAACAGACGTTTATTTCTCATTTGTGCTATGTCCATTGCAGCGTGGCTGGGGCTCTGCTCTTTGTGTTTCCCACTTGGGGATGAAAAGCGATGGATCATGTGCTATCTGAAATGGAGCTGGTTGCTATGTAGAGGGAAGAGAAGGATGGTAACTTGTGCCCTGACTCCTCCCGGGAAGTCATGTGGCCATGACTTACCTTAAGAAGGAAGAAGAAGAAGTACACACCTGCCATGTGCCCAAAGGAGACCAGAATATTAGTGAACAGCCCTAATGACTATCACAATCATACAACTAGAGAGCAGGGGAACAGGACTCAAATTCACGCATCCTAAAAACAAAGAGTTTAGAGTAAGAACTACAGAAGCCTCCAAGTTTTATGTGCTGAGGAGAGTGACTAGGGGAGACAGGAATGGCCTCATCTTTTAGAGTCCCACCCTCTCCTTGCAAAAGTGTTCTTTAACAGGTCTTGCTAAGATACTGAAAATGTTGGGGAAATTATAAAATTTCAAGGCAACTTTGCCCATTGTACACGTCACAGGGTTAGGAGATACATTTATGCCTACTGGGAGCAAGGCAGAACAATGATTTTTATCTATTTTCCAGGGGTCAAATGTCCTTTTTATATTGTTTAGGAATAACATAAATGGAACCCCTTTAAGAAAAAAAATTTAGCTTTAGTATTAATAAACTACTATATAAACTTGCATGCTCAACAGCAATAATCATTGACATCCCTGCCACCATGTCTATGTTTACTTAGTCTAAACAAGCCTCTTTATCAGGTAATTTGTGCTTAGAAGTAAACAAGTGAGGTTTGTTCTTTTGATAGTTTGCATCGGGCCTTACTGGCTTAGATTTCAAAATAGTTTTTCTGCACATTTTACTTGGTAGAGTGTACTGGGAAAAGTTGAATGTGTTCAACTTTACACTTTTCAGATTTGCAAATGTGTGTTGGATGTTTACATATCTTCTGCATGACTCCAATGTAGGAAAGTATTCCCTTACAAGAATCTTGTAGAAGAAAAGGATTAGCAAGGGGATTAAGAACATAGATACCTACTTTTCCACAGGCAGAGTAAGCAATGTAACACATTCAGCACTAGTTCACATTAATTAAATTACCTGGAGTAAACTTAAATAACCATCTGAGCTTCAGAATTTTTCAAAACAAGATGTATGAGATTTTACTTTCTACATAAAATAAATGTACTCTATATAAACTCTAATATAAATTTTTGTAACTTTAGGAAAATGAGACATTCCACTTTTTGTAGCTCAGCTCACATAGTCTTGATCCATCTAAACAGATGAAGTTAATTTCTTAATCCCTAATCGTATTTGAAAATTTTAATTTTAATCTTAATTCTGATTATGACTGATGCAAATGCTGAGAGGGGGCCTTTTCATAGCTTGTTTTCTTAGTCTTTACAGTAGCAACAAACACAAATATCTTTTTCTGGTGTCCAGAAACAAAGACTTATTGACTCATAATAATAATGTCAAGTGTTATAAAACTACCAATTGTTATTTGATTTTTATTATCAGCCATATCTCTAAGAACTATGAAAGACATGTGACCACAGTATATAAAAGTTAACTAGAACTTATAATAAATGAATGAAAATGGGCCTGTTAAGTTATAAGAAGATCTGAGGAGGACCTCCTGTCCTCTTAGCAGAGGATTTACTTTGAGCCTAATTGATGTGAGATTAGAAAATATTAAAGGTCTTACTTAAGAAATTAAATACAAATAGACAAGGAGAAAAACAGGAAAGTGTTGTCCTTTGGGACCTTGTCACTTAACCTCTAGGATCTCCTCTTTGATAGCATTTTGACCTTAGAATTAGAGATTATCTGTACAAACTCACATGTTCCTCCAATTCCAACTGTCCTCATCAGGGAGCTAAAAATTTTCTAATTTTACTTGTCAGTATTTATCAAAGTTTCAGCCCTGGAAAGACTGTAGCACAAATTAAAACAGCTAACCAAATTACCACCCAACACTCAGAGAATATCACCCCTTTCTCCCATTAAGATTTTGCATTTCCCAGGACAATTTCTAATAATTGCTAAGACAGGGGACAGCAACACCGACTAAAGTTCTAAGCTCTTAAAAGGCAGTAAGTTAAGAATTAAAACAAAAAGGTGAAAGAAAAATTTGAAAAGATAAAATAATGTTGGCCCCCATATTTGAGAAAGTATAAAAGCAAGAAGGTAAATGATATGTGGTTCTGTGCAGGTGGGATAGAAGTCATTTTGACAACAGAGCTGTATGCATGATACAGTACATGAAAAAGGAGATACAATCTGGTGCCTGACTTCAAAATGTTTATCAAGTTGGAGGGTCCAAAATTTTTAAAAAGCTAATAGTATGAGGCAGGACATGGTAAATATAATGTGTGATTCAGAGGCATGTGCACAGAATTCTGGACTTGGGTTCAAATTCCTAATTTGCCATATACAAAGAGTGAGTATAGCATTCTGGTTAGTGCTAGAGCTTTGGACTTAAATAAATGTGTCAGTTGAGGTTCAGCCAGAGAAACAGAACTAGTAGGAGAGCTATATTAAGAGATTTATTACAAAGAATGCTTACATGATTGTGGGGCAGGCTAAGCAAGTATGAAATCCATAGGACAGGCCATAAGGAAAGGCAGGCTAGAACTCGCAGGCAGCTGAAGCTGCGGTCCGTAGACAGAATTTCTTCTTCAGGGAAGCTTCAGCTCTGCTTTTCAGGCCTTTCAACTGACTGAGTCAAGCCACCCAGATTATCTAGGATGATCTCCTTTACTTAAAGCCAACTGATGATGGGCTTGAATCACATCTACAAAATACCTTCACAGCAAAACCTAGACTAGTGTTTGACTGAATACTATGGAGGGACTGCAGTCTAGCCAAACTGACCATCGTAACAAACATGGATTAAGTAACCAACACTACAATTCTTAGCTGTACGGACTTGAGAAAGTTTCTAAATTTCTTTAAATCCTTATTTTCTCATCTGTAAAATCAGGAGAGTAGGAGTAACTATCTCACAGGATTGTTGCGAAGATTAAACAAGATAATCCATGCAAAGAGGCTTAGCAATGTGCATGGCATATAGTAAATACTCAGTAAATATTACCCATCGTCACCATCATCATCTTCACTATCTGGGTGATGCTGGGCAAATCAATCCCTTTGTCTGAGATTTAATTTCCTCATCTGTAAAATCAGCATATTAATACCTACAACTAATGGGAGTGATGTGATGTTTAAATTAATATATGTTGGAGATGATTTTTTTAAATTGTGCCAAAGGTGAGTTAGCCACTATGAAATTGCAGACACTTATACACATTTTCTAAAACACATTTTAAGAAACAAACTTCCTAAAAATTTAGCTCACCATTATAATCACAGAATTTTAAAAGTGAGTCCAGTTGATAATGGTTTCTTATTTATCTCGCCTTCAGTTTTACAAACTTCCTAAAAATTTAGCTCACCATTATAATCACAGAATTTTAAAAGTGAGTCCAGTTGGTAATGGTTTCTTATTTATCTCGCCTTCAGTTTTTATTTTATTTTTATTTTATTTTTATTTTTTATTTTTATTTTTATTTATCAATATACAATGTAGATGATTTTCATGTCCCTTTACTGCCTTCAGTTTTATAAGTGAAAATTCTCTGGTGTCCTATAGGTACAGTCACAGCATCTGTTTATATACATATGTGTGTGTGTGTGTGTGTGTGTGTGTGTGTGTATATATATATATATACACATACACATGTATATACTTTTATAATAGAATTTGTGGATTATTTTTAAAAATAAAATATAAAGCTATTATCAACACAGGACACATAGGTACAGTCACAGCATCTGTTTATATACATATGTGTGTGTGTGTGTGTGTGTGTGTGTGTATATATACACATACACATGTATATACTTTTATAATAGAATTTGTGGATTATTTTTAAAAATAAAATATAAAGCTATTATCAACACAGGACACATTAGGAAAAATACTTTAGGATATTATACCAATATTAGTTTCATTTTAACTTTATTTTTAACATGGTTTTAGAAAAGTCATGGCTTAGCTGTCTTAGCCTGGGAATAAGTCTACATAAGTTTGAATCCTAGCTCCATTGTTTTGTAGCTGAGTGAACTCAGGCAAAAGTGAGCTCAGGTTACTTAGCTTCCCTTCATATAAATCTTCACATATTTTTGTTTTTAAAGATAATTTATGGGGCCGGCCGGGTGGCGCACTGTAGCAGTGCGCCACTTGGGAAGCGCGGTGGCGCTCCCGCCGAGGGTTCGGATCCCACGTACAGACCGGTTCCCGCTCACTGGCTGAGCGAGGTGTAGGAGCAACGCCTAGGGTTGCGATCCTGTTGCCGGTTCTGGTCCGGTACGGGTGCGACACTGAGGGTTGCGATCCGTTGCCGGACACGAAAAAAGACAAAAAGGAAAAAAAAAAAAAAGATAATTTATTATATATACATGTGGGGTACAAATTTGATTTTCTTTTTCTGGGGGAGGATATTTTTTATTTTTTTATTTTTTCATTTTAACTTCTCAATATACATTGTAGTTGATTTTCATGTCCCTTTACCCATTCCTCTTTCCCCCCTCCCTCTCTCCCCTCCCACCCACTACATCATATCTCTTTACTTGTCTTAACAAGTTCAAGGACAAATTTGATTTTCAATAGTTGTTTACAGTGTGTTATGGTTAGCTTAGATCAGGATAGTTTGCTTATTCATCACTACAATATGTAATTATTCTTTGTGTCCACTAACCAATTTCACATTAACCCCTCTTCCTTTCCCCCCCCTCCCCTTTTCCAACTCTAGTAACGACAATTCTTTTCTCTTCTTCTAAAGGTTCAACATTAAATCTTCCCATCTTTAACATGAGGGTAATAACAGTACCTACTTCACAGGGTATTGCAAGGATTTAAAAAGCTGATACTGTTAAATGCTGAGAATCTCCCAGTATATAGGGTTTCAGCTGTCTGAAAAGATCATTAGATATCTTCCTGGAAAGTCAATTGAATGGCTTCCTATGTGAAATATTATACTTCTCCTCCACGTTAAAAAAACTGGAGACTTCCAATCAAGATGGTGGAACAGACGGTACTCAGTGTCACCCTCTCCCACAATCAACCAATTTACAACTATTAAAAAGCAATGATTGCCCAACTGGAGCTGCTAGAGCTCAAGGGAAGAGGAGGAGAGACCTACAGAGTTCCTGAAGTCTGGAGAAGCCATGATGAAAGAAAGAAAGGACCTCTGTGACCATTTGGAGCCCCAGCCACTTCAAAGCTGGCGCTGATGAGCACATAGAGCAAGAGCTGGCAAAAGCCACAGCTGTGCCCTTTGTATGAAGTTGCTTGGAGGATGCAGGGAGAAGAGGACCTCGGAGGTCCCCAGGCCAGCAAGACCACTAACAGGGTTCAAGTGGACCTACATAGGAGCAAGAGGCCACAGACAACTGAAAAAAGGAGCCACTCACAGGCCAGTGAATCATTGCAAGGGACCAGCGCAGGCCCATCCCATGGGAAGTGTTTGGAGTGTGGGCAGTGGGGGAGATGCGCCCACTGGGGGAACACTGAGGCATAGCATGAACAGCTGACCTGCCCTCCAATCAGCACAGGACCACTCAGTGGAGACTGGTCAGGAACATAGAACTGTAGGGGTGCAGTTTGCTGAAAAGACTAAGGCCCAGACCAGAGTTTCCACATAACCCAGGTGTATCAGACCTCATAAGACCCAGCAATGCTTACAAAGTCAACAATTAAAATCTGAGCTGCACAAAAAGCCTTCCCCAAAGAATCAGCAGCAAAACAGCAATTTAGCTCAACCACAGGGCTCAAGTGCTGGTTCCCACAGGACGTTCCCCCATTTTAGAAGTAAGCAAAGTACAACAAATTAGTTCCAGTGCAGAGTTTAAATGGTGGGAATAGTGAATAATCCAACACAGAACTGAAAGATAAAACAAAAAACCCACAGATTAGAGACAAAGTTCTGATATTAACCATTAAAGGTCTACCACCACCAAAGGACATCTATAAAACCTAGAAGGACCAGAAGCCCCCTGTGCTCCCAAGCTGGGGTGGGGGGGGCTGAGGGTCTGAGCCACACACCCCCGTGTCAGCATCCAGCCCAGCAACAACCACAGAGCTGCCACTAAAAGCACACTGGGCTCCTGAGCTGGGATATGGGGGAGACCATGGGGATCCGAGGGCCTCAGCCATGCCCCACATTGTCTGCATCCAGCCCAGTGATGACCACCAAGCTACTGCCGGAAGCCCCTGGGCTCCCCTGCCAGAATGAGAGGGATTGACCACAGGCTTTGACCACTTCCCCCCACTTTGTCCTCCTCCCACCCTATCCCGCTCCCCCTCCTCCCCAACTGCTCTGCGACACATCTTAAAATGTAAAAAAGTAATAATAATTAACTAATTAAAAAAAGAAAAATCATCCTCTTAACTAATTTTTAAAATGTGTTATGCAATTGAGATAAATTCCAGAATATAAAAACTATTCTTAAAAGAGAAACCTGAGCCAGCCCGGTGGCGCACTCAGTAGAGTGCGGCGCTCGGGAGCGCAGTGGCGCTCCCGCCGAGGGTTCGGATCCCATATAGAGACCGGTCCGCTCACTGGTTGAGCACGGTGCGGGCGCAACACCGAGGGTTGCAATCCCATTACCAGTCACGAAAAAAGACAAAAAAGGAAAAAAAAGAAAGAAACCTAAATTTCAAAAAAGTAAAATAAGAATAAAGAAAATAAAAAGACTGTTAGATGTTACAATACCTCTTCCAAATTAAAATTCCTTTGTTTCCTTTGAATGAAACTTTGGCAATAGCTATCAAAAATCTATTTGCACATATTTTTCCTCTGGGAATTTATCCTAAAGATACACTGGCATATATTTGTATATATAATTTCATTACAGAAAAAGATAGAAAACAAACCAGGTGACCATCAATAGGGGACTGTATTCTCTTTTATTATGGTATATAATGGAATACAATGTAGCTGTAAAAAGGAATTACGAAGGTTTCTATATACTAATATGTAAATATATCCAAGATATATTAAATGAAAAAAAGCAAAGACTAAAACAGTATGTAAAAGGATGGGGTGGGGGCTATATATTCATTTTATGTATTTTATACACACACACACACCATTATATATACATATCTGTTTGCATTTGTGTAAAGAAACTCTAGAAAGATACAAAAGAAACCAATAAAGTGGGCCACTTGTGATGGTGGGACATTGGAATGGATCTGGCTGAATGGAGAATAGGACTCGGAGCAAAACATTTTACTTTATACCTTTTTATATTTTTATTTTGAATCAAGTGAATGTGTTTTCTATTTTTAAAATATTTTGAGATAAGTAATTCAACAGTGTCTGTTGTATCAGTTAGTTGTCACAAACATGCTGTCACAGACCATGCCAAGACTTAATAATTATTTATTCTTAAAGATCTACAAGTTGGCTGAAATTCAACTGACCCAAGCTGGGCTCAACTGACAGGCTCTGCTTCGAGCTTCAGTGCCTGCGGTGGCTCTGCCTCTCACTCAAATCTGAGGGTCTGCTCCCCAAGTCTCTTATTCTCCTTGGACCAGCAGAAACACAGTCACAAGTGGATGTGAGTGGATGCATGCAAGGCCTCTTAAGTCCTAGGCTAAAAAATGGCATAATTGCTGCTTATATGCCATTAGGCAAAGCAAGTCAAAGGCTGAGGAAGTGCACGCTGCGCACAACAAACCCATGGCAAAAGTGTGGATACAAGGAGGGGCCAATGATTCAATCCACCACAGCTGCTGATAACTGTAGAAATCAGAAATATTCTAAATTGAGAACTGTGCATCATAGGTCTAAGGAGTAGTGAAGAGTAGGCATAACTTTTTTAAAACTTGAACACTCTATGAATGTCACATCTTATCTTGAAGAGTTGTGTCATCGCTGTCAATATGGATCATGAATGGAATGGAATGAAATGGAATACAGACTTATGAACTCATAGGACTGAGAAGAACTCTGGACCACACTTTACCCAATGCCTTTTACAGATGAGGCAACTGAGGCCTGGATAAGTTAAGTAAAGTTAGGATAAACAAGAAACTGTAAGTTAAGTTGAGCAACAACAAGGACTAAAAAAGAGCTGTAACCCCTAAAGCATAATTATTTATTTGAGGTAAAGAGCAGTCATTTAAAACTTAGGAAGTACATCATAAGAATTTGTTAAAGGCAGGATGTAAAAGATTGATTAAAGTTTCCTTAGAGTCCAGGTAATGTGCTGACCTGGGAAATAAAGACAAAAAACTGCAATGACATTAACTATAGATGGCACCCATGGTCATATATCAGGACAGATTTCACATGTATAAAGAAATTCTGAGTTAGAGATAGATCTCAAACATATGTGAATAATAATAGCATATATTACATTTTTATTTTGAAATTTTTAATGAGTTTTTTTAACTTAAAAGATTTCAGTGGCATGCAGAAAAGTAAATTTTTCTCCTATACCAGACAGCCAGTTCCCCCTCCAAGCAGAATATTATTACCAGTTTCTTATGTATTATTCCATAAATGTACTATGCTTTCTTGGTTTATATTGATAAATATACAGGGTAATAACATCTTATCCTAAAGATGTATTTCTAAAGATCTGGAATAATTTAATACTTATTTTCCCATAACAAGTATTTTTTTTTAACCAGCTAATGTGGCGATGGCATTGAAAACACCTTACAATTCACTAGTCCCACCAGCTTGAAAAATTATGCAATTCTTATTTAGTTCTTTTTAATTTGGAAAAATTCACAATATTCATTTATATGGAAAGTTGGCACAGTTACACTCCCTAATTTTTGAGACTTGCAATATAGCTATAGTAATCAAGACAGTGTGATACAGTGTGGTATGAGCACAAGGATAGGAGAATAAGTTAATGGAAGAGAATACGACATATTCTTGGCAACCTCATCACCCTAACAATTATGATTGAGCTAAATTCACTAAAACCACTATATCCTTCTCATATGGGCAACTATTTATCCACATCAGCCTCATCTTCATTTTGCCCAGTTGATGATGCCCATTTTGCCAAGTATGAGACTTTACACTTTATCACTACTCGATTTTATCTTATTAGTTGTTGCCCTTCTTTTAAGCCAAGATCTTTTCGGATTTTGACTCTGTCTTTTAATATATTCTCTATCTCTTTATGCTTCTTCTTAAAATCAGTGAATTTGGTAATCACGTTATTTAGCACTCTGTCAGTTGTAATTAACAAATGCTCAGTTTAAACTGACCTAAGCCAAAAAGGAAATTTATGAGCTCATATGATCAAAAAGTCAAGTGTAACAGATACAACTAGCTTCAGGTAATGAAATAATATCACTTGGATTCTCTTGCTCTCTGCATCTCTCAGCATTGTTTTCCTCTGTATGGGCTTCAACCTCTTGTCTGAATAATTTCAGTAAAATTTATGCCTATCTCTTATTGGCCTGAATTGCACCACTTGGTTTATCTTAGAACCAGCCAGTGTAGTTAAAATGTATTTCTCTGATTGTCCTGGTTTGAATATGATGCTCACCCCTGGATCCATGGATGGGGTAAGCCTCCCTTCAACTACATGAACTGAGAAGTGAGAAAGGGGAAAGGTAACTTCCCAAGGAAAACAAGGCATTGTAACCAGGTTGTAAGGGGAATAGACACAAGAGAAAAGAAAAATGACATATACACACACTACTCATCTAGACTGTTGACAAAAAATTCTGGGTATGGCTAAATGAAAGGATAAATGAGGAGCTTATGAACATAAAGATATTGTCTTCAAAAATCATATATGTTTAGATTTGGTTTTAGATTATAATAACAGGAAAAATGAAGGGGTGTTAGATCTAATGGATTTAGGAGAATATCACCTCCATATGCTCAATACTGGTTGCAGTTTGATAATTGCCTTATTCTATGTATATTGAACCAAAAAACTGGAGAAGCTGGAGAAGGCCTGTGTCTCAGTCAGGTCATGCTGCTATAACAAAATACCACAGACTGGTGGCTTAAACAAAAGACAATTATTTCTTATAGGTCTAGAGGTTGGGTAATCCAAGATCGAGGTGCCAGCAAATTCAGTTCTTGATGAGGACCTTTTTCCTGACTGGTAGACAGCCACTACCTTCTCACTGTGTACTCACATGGCCTTTCTTCAGTGCCTGCATGTGGAGAGAGAGAGAGCTCTTGTGTCTCTCTTCTTCTTATAAGGGCACTAATCCCATCTTCAGGATCCCACCCTCATGACCTCATATCAACCTAATTACCTCCCAAAGGCCTCACTTCCAAATACCACATCACACTAGGGTTTGGGGCTTCAGTATATGAATGTTGGGGAGACAAACATTCAGTTCATAACTTGGTCTGCAAAAGAGCTGTACCAAAAGTAGAGGGAATAGCCAAAGGAATCACATTTAGCCATTATTCACTCAGTGAAAACCAACAGACCCAAAGATGGTCTATGCGGTCTTACACCAAGAAACAGCATTATTCTTAGGGAAGCATGGTCTGCATGCAGTGCAATGAGAAGAACATTCTCTATACCACCTTCAAGATTTCTCTCTTTAACTAGTATTAAAGTCAACAAATAAAGAAAAAAGCCTCAAAGGATACTACTGAACTAAACTATGTCCCATAGGCAGGAAGTCCAAGCACAAGAGATTACACTTAATGGAAGCAAACTGGTCAATTAATTGAAGAATATGACATTAAAACCACCTTTTAAAATCCACAAGAATATCTGATAATTATGTGATTGAGGAAAACTGGAAGTACAAGATATAAAATGGGTAATGCCAAAAAAGAAAAGAAAATTACAGGTTATTATGCCAATTAGGGCTTTTAAAATATGTTTTTAAAGCTTAGATATTTAGCTATTGCAGGGCTGTCATTTTCATTTGCTGCATCCACAGAGTGAAAGCAGCATATGAAAGGAGTTTCCTGTAATGTCTAGTCCTTAAAATATAAAAAGAGATTTTAAAAGAATAGAAAGTAATAAGGAAATAAGTAAGCCTGCCTTAAAACATACTATGGAACTCAATCCAAGCACCATATATTCACCATGGTTTTGCTTCAAGGTCAATCCCACTGTCCTGGAGTTTTTAAGTTTAGTGCCTATTCCAATGACAGCAACAGTAGACGCGTATCTCTGGTGCCCCAGGACAAAGCCACACTCCTTCCCCAGGCATCGGAAGGCTTAATTTCTAAGCCCCACTCTATGAGAGGTCAGCAGATAAATCACTTAATCTCTGTGAAACAGGACTACCATTTAGCCAAACTGATGAAGAGGGACAGTGGGGCCGTCACGCTCAACAACAGAGAGTATGACATTTTGAAGACGTGGCCTAGTCAGATATGATATACTCACTGACCACCCTGTCCCTGACCAGTCCTGCATAACTTCTAATGTGGCTCAGGATACTTAAACAAGGGTGAAGAGGGGATAGTCATAATCCATTACTATATTGATCCATTAATAGAAAAAATGTATCTGTCAACCACTTAAATATAGGTAATCATTCATTATTTTTTAAATCATAACTTTCTGTGAAAAAGAATTAACTGACATTGGTAAAATTCAAAATATAGGACATACAGTATATGTATAGAAGATATTTATTAGCAATGATGCAATACTTTATTTTAATAGTTTATTTTGTTTTGGAAATCAGTAATAAAATTGATTTTATTTTCTATACATTTTGATGTTAAGTTTATTGTACTATGTTTAATATGCTCTCTACTATGCATTATATTATACTCTTCTCTTTCATTTTCCTTGTTTCTCCAATTAAATTTTTTAAAAAGAGATTTTTTTTAAAGTTTTAGATTTACATAAAAATTGTGAAGATAAAGTTCCCATATACCCCACACCCAGTTTCCCCTATTATTAACATATTTAAATGGCTTGTTTTAGTTTGAACTGTTCTTATTTTTACTTGACTTTTTATTTTTAATCAACATAATTGATATACTTAATAATATAATCAAATAGTACTAAAAAGCTGATAATCAAATTCATCAGTCTCTGCTGCACTCTTCCCCATGAGTAATCACTTTCATCTGTATAGCTATTTCTTCCAGTTATTTAATCTCTGTTTCTAAATAATATTTATATTGAAATTCTTTAATTTATCAGTACAGTCACACATTGCTTAACAATAGAAATATGTTCTGAGAAGTGTGTTGTTGGGTGATTTTGTCATGTAAATATCACAGTGTACCTACCCAAACCTAGATGGTATAGCTTACTACACACCTGGGCTATACAGTATAGCCTATGGCTCCTAGGCTACAAAACCTGTACAGCAAGTTACTGTACTGAATGCTGTAGGCAATTGTAACACAATGAGAAGTACTTGTGTGTCTAAACATAGCAAAGGTACAATAAAAATACGGTACTATAATCTTATGGAACCACCTTCATACGTGTGGTCTGTTGTTGAACAAACATCATTGTGTAGCACATGACTGTATTAGAAGTTCTGATCATTTTTTTCCAAATGCTCCATCAGATCTATCACACAGTCTAGTGATTACTAAATCTGAGCAGTCCAGTGTTACCAAATAATCCGTCCATTTCATTTCTTCCCTCAATTTCCCTTCTGGAGCTTCCATCCTCTGGCTCCGGTCTGCAACTGGTGGCTCTCTAGGCTTTATGCCTGAGATTTCCTTCACCAATTTTTTGTGTTGAATCACCTGCCCCTTAGGTCTCAGGACATCATCCTTCTTGGGTTGTGTCCTCATTTTGTTAGAACAGATGTTTCAGTAGCTTCCTAAGAAAAGACTCAAGGGAGGTGATTTTTTTTTTAAAGCTTTCCTTATCTAAAACTGTCTTTATTTTGCCCTCACAAAGGATTGATAGTTTGGCTGAGTACAGAATGCCAGATTGGAAACTATTTTCTCTCAGCTTCTGGTGGCATTGCTCCATTGTCTTCTATCTTCAGTGTTTCTACTGGGATGTCCTTGCCAGTCTATTACCTGTTGTATGTGACCTGGCCTCTCTGGAAGCTTTCAGCACTTTCTCTTTAATCCTAGGGTGCTGAAATTTTATGAAAACTTACTTTACAAGTGTCTCTTCATACACTGTGCTAGGCACTCAGTGGGCTCTTTCAAACTGGAGAGTTGTGTCCTAGCATCTTCCTCTCTGCTTTCTACTTTCTAAAATTTTGTTGAAATAGCTCATCTGTTAAGGTCTTCATTTCTACACTTTACCAGAAGTCCTTTAAGGTAATATTTTAAGTGTATAGTCAACTCAATCATTAACACTAATGGCATGCATAGTGACTTTGAAATATGGTCTGAAACTTTGGAATGTATAGCATTTCAAGCCAAATAATAAAGCCACTTGAAGAAAACCTAATCACCTGAGTTGAAGTAATCCAGTTTTCTCATCTGCCTCCACATATAATTACTGGCACAGGACTGGTTAAATAAACTATGGAACATTTATATAATAGAATATTGTGTTATTATTAATCATTGTTCTAAACAATTTGAGAGTAAGTTGGAGATGCCATGACCTTTACTATTAAACATTTTAGTGTGTATCTCCTAGGAACAAGTCATCCTCTCACATAATGCTTCTAATTTTACAAGGAGTAGATTGAAGGAACAAGATATGCACTTGCTAAAATTAACCATAAGCACAGTAATTCTGTATATAATGTATCTCACCAGACATGGTCCAAAGAGATGTAATGATAACAATAGAGCAGGGTCTTTTTATAATATGGCTGTACCTCTTCTTTCATCCTAAGACAGAGGCCCCATAAAGTTCTAGAACATGGCCCATAGTATGACCAGCCAACATCCAGAATGTTTTCTAAAGCCAAAATCAACTTACATTTTATTACCAGTCTTTGATATGCAAAGACTTCTAATGTGCTATTTCGAAATGTTGGTTTGTTCTGTATGTTATGTCACCCCTTCTTCTTACTCTGTGTTAAATGCTGGAGTCTATCCTGATTTATAAATATGAAAAAAAGATTACTGTATTTTGACTGCTATTTAAAACACCTGAATTTAATTCTCTCCTTCATATGTATTTTGGAATTTTCCCCTATCACCAAGTTCATCAGGGAATCAAGAATCACAAAAGTTGTATACAAAGGAAATGTGGTTTACCTAAAGCTTATAAAGCTACCTAAAGCTTATAAAATTCTTTTCTAGTCCTTGGGAAGGATTTTAGATAAATTCCACTACAACATTTTTCTTAATCCTAAGTAACCAAACCCATCTAACTTATCAAAGAGGAACTAGTTTTTAAATGATCTCTCTCAACTAGGATACTTGTGATTTTTATTGTGAAATAAACATGGTTTGTACACAGAATCACAATGAGAATACTTATAAAAACTTGATAAAATTTGAAAATTAATATTAAGAAAATGAATGTCAATTCAGTGAAAAGATAGTATATTACCATAAGAATGCTCAAGAGAGAATGAGTTAAATAGGTCTCAAGAATATCTGAGATGTTTTCAAAATAAATATTGCAATATTATTAGCAGCTTCACATTTCTGTGGCAAATGAAAGCTAGTGTTCCATTCACTAAAAAGTGTGCACCAACACCTTCCCAAATGTAGTGGACATCTGTTGCTGTGTCTGCCCAAATCACCTAGGGATGTGCTCCTCTTTTGCCCCATGTGAATATGGAGAATTTGTCAGTCAGAGGGCCTTACTCTCCCCTGGCTTTAAGAGCTGGGACAGCCCCTGAGCTAGTCAATCATTATACTTTCTTCTGCTGTTCACAAGGGTTGGTGACAAGGGGTGAGCCTATAAGCTGGACCAATCAGAGTCCCCTGATAAGATCCAGTATATGAACTCCAAAGAGTCTCTCTTCCTCTGATCTTGACTTATAAAAACCAGGTCAGTCTGGAGCTGCCAGTGGCCATCTTTGACCACCACATGTAGAGAACCTACATGAGAATGACTATAATACCCAGAGAAATGCTGAATTGAGTGACAAAGGGCAAGAGAGCAAGGAATCCTGTTGAGCCCTTGGATTCGGTTACATTAAAGCCAATTCTACACCTAGACTTCTTAGTTAAAAGAGCCAATAAACTCTCTTTTTTGCTTGAGCTCATTTGAGTTGAATTTTTGTCACTTGCAACCAAGCATCCTGACTAATAGATCAAGACAAGACCTTTTCAAAACACAATGTATAATTAAGGCATATATAAGTACACTTAAACAATGGTTGATCCTAAATGGTACATTTGCCAAATAAAGATTATAAAGTTATATGAATGTAATGTAAGCTATTTTTTTTATAACTTTGCAAACAGTTCCAGCACTCCCATAAAAGCAGCCCCAGACAGTCTACTGCCAAGAAGAGAAAATGTATGTGTATGTATAGGAAAATACAGCAGAATTAGAGGGGAAACTCAAGCCAAAGGAGCACAGACTCCACCGATCTGAAAAGCTTTCAAAAGTCATAGGCTCAGTGTCTATATATTACACAAAAGACTTGTAGATTAAAGTTTGAAGGTGCCGTAGTTATAAAAGGAAGTTCAGAAAATGTATTCAGGAATGTGCCTCAGAATCTGAATCACAAGTCTTGGAAAGGGAGATGTGAAGTTCATTTATACCAGATTCACGTTCTTATAATATATTAAAAACACACTTCTTATTCTAAACAAAATATATTATGCTGTAGGTTTGTTCCTTGGGAAAGCCTGAAATATTCATTCTGATTTTCAGTTTAATAAAGAGAATTGGACACCCAGTATCTGCCAAGTTCTTCATATAGTCCAAAGTGTTATATACCTTTCCCTTTTACTTTTCTTAGGGAAGTAAATACACTTTTTTGCCACCGTGAGAGGAAAGCCCATTGTCCAAAGGTTGGACACGGCTACACAGGCTGGAATTCCTCTGTCACATGTCTGACATGTGAATTCTCTCCTGCAGGCATATTCTGTAAGCTGATCTTTGGGATCATTTTCCTTCTTGCAGCTTCTTCTCTGATTAAGTCCTTAGTAAGAAGAGATGTACATTTCTAGACCCAGGGAATCATAGAATTAGCACAAAATGTGTGACATCTTCTAATGATTTGTTTTCACATGTCTTTCTATAAAAGATATCTGATATCTTTGTCTTACCTTTACTTAGCAGCCTCACAGTGCCTGCACAAAACGAATACTCAGTAAATGTTAACTGAACAAAAGAATAGAATATTCAATCTGGAAAGGGTCTTGGAAAGAACTGCCACCTTATACTGGGAGCAAAGTGAGGGTCTCAGAAGTTAGGTGATATGCCAAGAACACAAAGCTAATTAGTGGCGGTCCCAAAACTTAGTCTCTTAATTCCTAATCCAATGCTCATTAACTAGACCAGAGTTTTTAGCCATTTTTTATAATGTCCACAAGGGAGACATGTTCCCAAGATATAACCTGGAATACCAAAGTCCAGGGTTCAATCCCTCTACCAGCCAGCCTCTAAAAAAAAAGATATAATCTGGGGTATCAATTCCAAGATATCACTACAGTCCCCACTCTAAGCATATAAGGTGTTTTTTAAAAAAATAATCATTAGCAAACATCAATATTTGAACTCTTTATTAATCATAAAATTTTTGAAATATACCTTAAAACAGATGGTGACAAACTAGTGTTTTAAGGGACCAAAGAACCTGAGACCATTATACCAGACAAGTATAACATTTACAGATATTTTCCCTGAAGACAACAAAGGCACTCATCTTGATTTTACTTCAGATTCATTCTTCTTGAAGTCACCAGATTCTGAATTGGTAAAGAACCTGAGACCATTATACCAGACAAGTATAACATTTACAGATATTTTCCCTGAAGACACCAAAGGCACTCATCTTGATTTTACTTCAGATTCATTCTTCTTGAAGTCACCAGATTCTGAATTGGCCTATCCCTGTGTTCTACTCTCTTTGGTTACAAACATATATCTCCCCAGACTGTACCTGAATCTGGAAATTGTATCATTCACCTTTGTATCTTCAGTGCCTAAAACAAAGCCCAGCACTCACCAGATGTCAGTTTATGAGATGAGTGAGGACAATTAGATAACCACATGCAAAAATATTGACTTAAACCCTTACTTCACACTATATACAACAATTAACTCAAAATGGAGCGTAGACTTAAATGTAAGAGCTAAATAGAAAAAAATCTTTTGGGCCGGCCCGGTGGTGCACTGGAGAGTGCGCCACTTGGAAGTGCGGCGGCGCTCCCGCCGAGGGTTCGGATCCCGTGTGGAGACCGGTTCCCGCTCACTGGCTGAGTGCGGTGCGGGTGCGATACCGAGGGTTGCGATCCCGTTGCCGGTCCCTGGTACGGGCGCGACACCGAGGGTTGCGATCCCGTTACCGGTCAGTTAAAAAGACAAAAAAAAGAAAAAAATCTTTGAGACCTTAAATTAGACAAAGATTTTTTAGATAAACCACCAAAAATACATTTCATAAAAGAAAAAATACAATAAATTGGACCTCATCAAAATTTAAAACTTTTGCACTATAAAAGACACCATGAAGAAAATAAAAAGAAGCCACAGACTGCAAGAATATGTTTGCAAAGCATATCTCTGATGAAGAATTTGTATCCACAATATACAAAGAACTCTTACAACACACACAAAAAAAAGACAAATGATCCAATCAAAAAGTAGGCAAAATATATGAGCAGAAATCTCACTAAAGAAGATACACAAATGGTTAATAGCTAATAAAGATATAAAAAGCTGTTCAACACCATTTAATTGAAGAAATTGCAAATTAAAACAAGAATGACATATAATATTACACCCACTAACATGACTATATAAAATGAGGCAGACAATAACAAATGTTAGTGAGAATGTGGAGAAATGGAAACCCTCATATATTGCCAGTGGGAATAAAAAATGGTGCAGCCACTTTGAAAAACAATTTGGAAGTTTCTCAAAAAGTTAAACATAAAACTACCAAATGACCTAGTAATTCCACTCCTAGGTATATAGACGAGAGACATAAAAACTTATGTCTATACCAAAACTAGCACAGGAATGTTCATGGCAGCATTATCCAGAATAGCCCCAAACTGTAAATAATTGGAATGTCAGTCAACCAGTGAATGGATTTACTAAATGTGGCATATCCACAAGATAAAATACTATTCAGCAACAAATAATACGTGATACATGAACCTCAAAAACATTATGCAAAGATATAGAAACCAGACACAAGAGACCATATACTGTATAATTTCATTTATAGTAAATGTCCAAAAAAGGCAAATTTATCGACAGAAAGTAGGTTAGTACTTGCCCCAGCCTGAGTGTGGGAATGGGAATAACTGAAATGGGTATGAAGGGTCTTACTGGAAGGATGAAAATGTTCTAAAACTGATTTATGATGCACCACTCAGGAAATTTATTAAAAGTCATAGAATTGTACACTTGAAATGGGTGAATTTCATAATATGTAAAATATACCTCACTAGAATTGTTTTTTTAAAAATAGGTTAATAAATTATTGCCAATTTATACCCCTTAAGAAGACCCTTCTCTTTATTGTCATTCAGTATTCCAGTAAATGGACATTTTACCAATTTCTAGAAGCTCTCTCCTCCTTAAGATTCTTAATCTCCCTACCCAACCCCCTTAAAAAAAATCTTTCAAAAGCTTATAGTATATTTTAGCATATTTGTTCCAGTCCTTTCATTCATAGCAGACAGACGTAGGCACCTTGACAGCAACTCATTCACATTTTTATGGAGTCCTTATTCAGTCCAAGTAATTTGCCCTCAGAATGCTGACAGTTTGACAGAAGAGATGTATTCAGAGAAATAACTATGAAATAGAGGTCCTGAGGATGGCAAGATCCTACTGGATGCAGGTGGGGAAAGACCAAGAAAATCTTCCTGAAGGAAATGTCATCTGAACAAGACAGTTCATGACAGTCAGAATGCCCACAGTGGAAATGAGTGATACAAACCTCCCTAACCAGGGCCAGTGTGTGGATACATCTGTTCTGAGTGCATTCAGCTACTGATCTTTGTTCCTGATCTTTCTCTTCTCTTGCCAAACCCTGTTCACCTGCTGTGAGCTCTGTTATCATACCTGGCTACTCAAACAAACTTGGGCACACAAAGAGCAGAAGCTGGAGATGTAAATGGTCTTTCATCTGGAGCCCTGTGATTAAGTTATCTCCACATCATCAATGCATAATTGTGTCTTAGAAGGTACTATTTCACAAATGATGTTTTTCTCAAATCTAAGCTCCTGACACCCAGAGATAATGTCCCAGAGAAGAGGGCTAGAAGAACAGTAGGGGAAGTCCTGCCAGAACCCAAGCACTAAAGCTCTGGAAAATGACATCCTCTTTAGTGATAAACATGTCAGCCAGATGGGTACAGTTTCCCCTGATAAATATGTGAATCAAAAATCAGTATGTAGTATCTTAAGTTTGACCGTGCAAAAAAAATGAATCCCGGCTTTAGTGGGAAACCCACTGACCTAGGAAGACTGACCGTTACAGATCTGCTGAATCACTGTATAAAAAGGAACTGCTAAATTTGCTTCCTTGGTTCCAAAGCATTCTAAGATTTTTGAGCAATGTGAATATGTAAAGTGTCACTGTCTTTAATATTTCCTTACAATTTATCATGCAATGGACAAATTTGGCCATTAAGCAAATACTTAACCATGTGCCAGGTACTGGGCTAACACTGATGAATAAGAAAAAATAAGGACAAAAGATGCATAAGGAGTTAAAGATAGTCCAATGTTTATAAAAGTGTGATCTATGAGGCTAGCCGGTTAGATCACTTGGTTAGAGCATGGTGCTAAAAACACCAAGGTCAAGATTTTGGATCCCCATACCGACCAGCCCCCACCCCGTACCCCCCCCCCACACACACACACAAGTACAAAAATAAAGTAAAATTTTAGAAAGACACATACGCAAAAAACACCAAGGTCAAGATTTTGGATCCCCATACCGACCAGCCCCCACCCCGTACCCCCCCACACACACACACACAAGTACAAAAATAAAGTAAAATTTTAGAAAGACACATACGCATTTTTTTTAAAAAGTGATCTATGATCCACCTGTACCTGAATCACCTGAAAAGTTATTAAAATGCAGATTCCTGGGCCCCACCCCATCCCAGACGAATCAGAATCCTTGTGGACAACTCAGGAATATACATCTTAACAAGTTCTATAGCTGATTCTTATGTACACTGAGTTTGAGAATCATTGCTTTGGTAAGAGAGACTCATCACAAACAAGTGTTACACAGTATAATAATAGACACCTTTATTTGGTTCAGTGGTAATTATATGCCAGAGTGCTCTTGTATAATATTCTCGGTGCTGATAGTTTTTATGTACAAGCTTCTAGAAAAAAAGAGTCTCCAAAGAAACTACTATAAAATTATCAGTATCATGAAAATAATTATTACTGTTAAAGGAAGGCACAAAGGAGGATGAGGTTGACTCACCAGAGTCAGGAAAGTTATCATAGAGGAAATACTTGAGTTGGGCCTTACAGCTAAAGCTTTAAGCCCAGTCAGGCAGTTTTGAGGCACATCTTTCTTAGTCAGGATTCTCTCAGTATCACACTGAAGAACTGGCTGAATGAAGAAGTTGCTGCCACTGCTAATTCTAAAATCAGTTGGCTTCTGCCATCCACTCTGGAGCCAGCAAAGTGATGCCTTGTGACCAGCCCTTTTCTTCCCATATCTCACTTCTGAGTCCAAGTCTTCCCTGGTGCATCAGACCAGTGTCACTTAGATCACATAACTGGATACTAGCTATGTGGAGACAGGAAAACATAGCTTTTTGGTTTTGTTTTATGTTATCGTGGGAGGGTGAAATTCACAATGCAGGGAACTACAAAAAACATGGAGTGGGTAGTCAAACATCTGGTGCTGCTATGATATCATGTGTCTAACACGCAGTCTATCTCTAGAGTCTAGACTTTTAGCTACTCTGCTCCACTGCTTCTTACTGTGGCCAGGGGTATGCAGTATTTTAATTGACCAGATCTGGGTCAGAAGATATTATATTAAGTGAAATAAGCTGGGCACAGAAAGAGAAATATCACATGTTCTCACTCATATGTGGGAGCTAAAAAAAAGTTGATCTCATGGGGGTTTACAATAGAATAGTGTTTACCAGAAGCTGAAAAGGTAGGGAGGGTAATGAATAAAGATTGGTTAACAGGTACAAACCTAATTTTAAATCATACCTCAGTCTTTCTCCTCAGCCCTCGACCACACCTCCTTTGTTCTTGAGATCACATTGATCATCTTGCTCAGGTTATTGACTGAAAATCTACTCCCAGGGCGGAACAATAGGAAGCTATGTACTTTAGCTCCTCAGGAACAAATGGTTCATCATGGTCAGTGTAAGACTCATCCATGCAAAGAATATTTCTAAATTTTTTAACGTCCTTTAGTAAACATTGCCCAGTATGGTATTTAATGTTCTTATGTGAAAATTCTCACAGCAAATTACTCTTTCCTGCTTGTCAGAATGTATAGTCTTCTGAAAAGCAAATACTCTTTCATTTATGACGTAATGAAAAGTATACAGCACACGCAGTTTTCATTTTTGTGTTATCTACCAGACTTGAAGCTAAATTTAGTAATGAATTGCAATAATTATATTTAGCTGTTTTTTAGGTACAATTAAGTTTTTTCCTCTATTATTTGGTTCGTATTCTTTTAATAGTGTGCTATCAATTTTAGTCTCAAATTTTTTTCTCAATTTATATTTCTGAGTTAAATTTAACATAAAATAAAACTTGCTTATTTCAAATATGTAGTTTCATTAGTTATCACAATTGGATCATCTTGTAACCATCACCACAATCAACTTATAGAATATTTCCATCACTCTAAAAAATTCCCACTTTGCAGTTGATCCTCCCCCACCACCCCAAAACCCAGCTTCAGGCAACCACTGATCTACTTTGTCACTATAATTTTACCTTTTCTAAAATTTCATATAAATGGAATCATACAGTATAAAATGTTACTTCTTTCACTTAGCATAAAGTTTTTGAAATTCATCCATGTTCTTGTTGTGTATCAATATTTTATTCCTTTTTTATTGCTAAATAGTATTTTATAGTGTGATTATACCACAATTTGTTTATCCATTACCCAGTTGATGAATAATTGGATTGTTTAGTTTGAGGCTATTATGAGTAAAGTGGTTATAAACACTAACATACAACTCTTTGTATGGACACATACTTTCATTTCTCTTGGGCAAATACCTTCAAAGTAAAAATGATGGGTCATGTGGTAAGTGTGTGCTTCCCATACAAGACAGTGCCAGGTTGTTTTCCAAAGTAGCTGAAGAATTTTGCAATCCCACTAGCAAAGTACAAGAGTTCCAGTTGTTCCACATCTCTGTCAACACTTGATTTCAGCAGCCTTTTTAATTTTAGCCATTCTAGTGAGTGTGTAATGGATTCTTATTGTGGTTTTAATTTGTATTTCCCTGATGACTAGTGATGTTCAGCATCTTTTCGTGTGCTTACTGGGCATACTTATGTGCTCTTTTTTAAAAGTGTCTGTTTAGGGCCGGCCCCGTGGCTCACTCAGAAGAGTGCGGCGCTGTGATAGCGCCAAGGCCGTGGGTTCAGATCCTATATAGGGATGGCCGGTGCACTCACTGGCTGAGCGTGGTGCGGACCACACCACGTGGAGGGTTGCGATCCCCTTACCGATCAGGGAAAAAAGAAAAAAAATAAATAAATAAAAGTGTCTGTTTAAATCCTTTGCTCAAAGTTGTTTTCTTATTATTGGTTATAAGACCTCTTTATATATTCTAAATCCAAGACTTTTGCCAGATAAATGTTTTGCAAATATTTTTTCCCAGTCTGTGGCTTGCCTTTTCATTTTCTTAATATGTCTTTTACAGCAAAAGCTTTAAATTTGATGAAGTCCACTTTTTTGATTGTTTTCTTATATGATTCATGATTTTTGTGATCTATTAAGAAATTATGCCACAAATATTTTCTTTTGTTTTTTTTTCTAGAAGGGTTATAGCTTTAGCTCTTACACTTAGATCTACAATCCATATTGAGTTAATTTCTGTGTAAGTAGTGAGGTAAGGATCCAAGTTCATTTTTTTTTTCCATACAGATATTCAGTTGCTGTACAGCCACTTGTTACAAAGACTATCCTTTCCCCCATTGAATTACCTTGACACTTTTGTTGAAAATCAGTTGATCATATAAGAGAGGATCTGTTTCTGAGCACTCTATTCTTTTCCATTGCTATATGTCTGTCCTTATGCCAATAACACATGGTCTTGATTATTGTAGCTTCATAATAAGCATGAAATCAGGTAATCTAAATGCCTTGTTATTTTTCAAAATTATTTTGGCCACTCTAGATCCTTTGCCTTCCTATAAATTTTAGAATAAGCTTTTCATTTTCTTTTTTTAAATAAATTTTTTATTTTGGAATAATTTTAGATTTGCAGAAAAGTTGCAAAGACAGCACAGTTTCTATAAATCACTCACCATTTTCAGTGTCCCCTAATCTTACCATCTCATATTACTGCGGTACATCTGTCAAAACTAAGAAACCAACACTGGTATATTGCTATTAACTAGACTCAAGACTTTGTTTAGATTTCACCAGCTTTTCAATTAATGTCCTCTTTCTGTTCCAAGATCTGATTTAGAATACCACATTGCATTTAGTCATCTGGTCTCCCCAATCTCTTCTGGTCTGTGATAGTTCTCAGACTTTCCTTGTTTTTTATGCATGACCTAAACAGTCTTAAAGAGAAGTGGTCAGACATTTTGTGAAAGGTCCCCCAACTTGGTTTATCTAATGTTTTTCTCTTGATTAGACTGGGCTCATGAGTTTTCAGAAAGAATGAAGTGCCCCTCTCATCACATAATACCAGAGGGTACTTGAGATCTACATCGCGTCACTGATAATGTTAACTTGAAGTCAATTTCTTTTTAAAAAGCCTGCCTGAATTTTGACTGAAATTGCAATGATTCTATACATCAGTTGGGAGAACTGCCATCTTAATAACATGGAGTTTTCCAGTTCATAAACATGGTATGTCTCTATACTTATTTAGGTCTTTTTTAATTTCCCTCACCTTCTTCAAGCATGGATTTCTCACCAAGATCTGTATGCTTCTGTTTACTCTCCTGTATCTTCAAGCAAATGATGATGATTATTATTATTATTATCATTAGTAGGAGTATAATATCCTAGAGCCTATAGTTATTATCTGGAAAATGTCAGTTCAGTGAGATCTTACTCAGCCATTACTGGGAATGGAAACCAACATTGCTTCAAATATGTTTTAAAGGTAAACAGAAAAACAAAGACAAATTTATATTATTATCCCTAAAATAAGTACGGTCATAATCACAATCTGTGCTAAGCCAACCTACAATCTTAAAGTTTATCAATATTTGGTAGACATAGTCGGTGATCATGAAACAGAGCTTTTCTCTGTGTGAAATGAATTGACTACAAGGAATTGGTGGCTTCATGTTTGGTTAAAATTTCAAATCTTAAAAGACCAAACATAGGAAAATTATATATTTAATTATTGGCAAAATCATTCAATTATTCAACTTTGTCCAGATAGTGGTAAAATGGGCATCTTTCTGAAGAGTAATAAATTTTTGATGGTAATACTGTTTGGTTAATTCTTTTGAAAAGCAAATGCACAAGAGCCTTAAAATTATTCATATCTTTGACCTACTAATTCCACTTCTGGGATTCTATACTATTGAAATAAAAAATGTTACATAGAGTCAGAGAGGAGAATGACCCTTATGCACACATATTTTCACTAAACCATTGTTTATAATATTTTTTAAAAGATATTCTGTAATATCCAATAGGAAAATAAATGCTTGTATTCACGCAGTCATTTTTAAATGTTTATGAAAAGCTTTTAACAATGTTATAACGTTAAGCAAGTATATGCTTACAAGTATATGCTGTATAAACTCAACTCTAATTTTTTTTTAAAGTATGAAACAAAAGACTATAAGATAATATACCATAATCTTAATGGTGGCTGGTGGGACTATAATTTTTTTTTTCCTTTTTCTTATGTGCTATTTTTCAATAGTGAGCCAAGAAAATACTTTTTCTAACTTTATAAAAACTTGCTTTATTATTGAATTTCTGAGCCAGAAAAAACTTTAGAAAACTAGTTCACCCCTGTACTTTATTGATAAGAAAATTTCCTTATCAATCGGAGGCACAGAGTTTCAAAATATTTGTCCAAGCCCACAAAGCTTATTGATAGTACTCTAAAACTGACATTTTCTGACTCTGGACATGACACCATATTCTGGCAATTTTTCTTATTTTCCAGTTGCCATTTCTAGAGTTAAGGGGATGGGCATGGTTCACATCAGCAATATTTAATTAAAATAATTTAAAAATTACTAAATAAAACGTCTCAAACTTAATTTAACACGAATTCTCTAGAACCTGGAAAATGGAAGGAATCCTAGAGTTGTGTTTCCAATGAATATTTGAAAGGCTGAGTAAAAGTGGAGTTTTATTCTAGAAAACTTTCCAGTTCTGACATTTAAGTTACCTAATAAAGAACCCATATTATATTTTATTTATTAAAAGCTCATTGTTCCCTAGTTAGAGTTATTACTGTTTGCAGTTACACAAATAAAAATGACAGGGTACAACATGATCTTGTAAATTAGAACTTTCTGTTACAAACTGGTCCATCTTTACTGTTCAACACTCATGAGCTAATTGTATAGTACAGTATTGCTGATAATTATCTACTAAGTCATACATTGGACATAATGACCTTTAATTTAGTTTCAAATATCTCAAATTTTCCTAAAGTCTTTCTAAATTAAAAACAACAACAACACATTTTTAGGTTAACTTTTCACGCCACTGGCGTGAAAAAAGTGGTCTGGTCTATTTGGGTTATTGTTTGGATTCCAGCTAATCAGGCCTATTTACTAGTTTAAGAACGTTCAGCAATTAACAGTGTTCAAACAGCACCAATCTGCTATGTTATTTCAGCTGGGAAAGCAGATATATGAACCAATACAGCTTCCCTACTAAAAATAAATGATAGCACTTTCCACTTACTGGGGAGTTAGTTTTTAGGCCTTCAAGTATGTCACACTGTCACACTGCATAACAAAATAAAGGAGTGTGAAGCATCTGAATAATTAAAACCCCCATGTTTTCAAATTTAAAAAAATAATAAAGTAACTTTGCCAACAGAAACATTATTGCAGGAAGACAAAACACATATAAAGTGAATTTAAGAGGTAGGTTGTTTCCATCAAGAATCACTGCCTTCCTTGTTTTTAAGACTGGTTATGTTTGCAATTTTTAACTCACAGTAGCTCAAATCAATAATCCACTTGCTCTTCAGACTTTGACACTTCTCCAGCTGCTAAGCCTGTGCTTAACTAAACAAGTACAGTAGCGCAAGTGGAACATTTATGTAACACAGGAACTATAAATGTTCTTTGAGAAACAGGCTTACTCATTCTAAAAGATAGGACAAAGGGATAAGAGCACTACATTTTTAAATAGATTTAAAACTCCTGGGAGGAATATATATACATATATATATATATATATATACATATATATCTTACACTTGATAGAGTTAAAAGTATCACATCATTTGTTTACTGACAATAAAATATTCTTTCTTATCTCTAAATAATTTTTTTAAGTTCACTGAAAATTTATGTGATATTAGACTCTATATGAAGGACTTTAATATATTTTGTCATTTAATCCTTACAATAATCTTGTGAGGTGTAGAGACCAACATTTATCCCCAGTTTGCAAGTGGGGAAACTGAGACTTAGAAAAGTTAGGTAAACTGCCCAAGGTCACTCAGCTAGTAAGTACTGGAGCATGGCTTGAACTCAGGCTGTCTGACTTCAGAGCTTGTGTTCTTACCCACTATGGGAAAATCAAAATGACACTAAACGTTTTTTAGCATAGAAGAGCTATGAAAATACCTGAAATAAACATTAGGCATAATAAAATCATAAAACACATTCCATCTATGGACTTTCCTTTCCCACTGACAGATATTTATTTAGTGACTTCCCTTGTCAGTGCCATCTCCTTCTTCCCCCTTCTGCACTTTCCTCTTCCACTTTCCACCATACCCACACATACACACACACACACACACACACACACACACACCAGCAGCTTCACTGTCTAGTGCCTGTGGTAGTAACAAATGGAAACAAGTTAATGTTCGAGTGAATTTAAGAGGTAGGTTGTTTCCATCAAGAATCACTGCCTTCCTTGTTTTTAAGACTGGTTATGTTTGCAATTTTTAACTCACAGTAGCTCAAATCAATAATCCACTTGCTCTTCAGACTTTGACACTTCTCCAGCTGCTAAGCCTGTGCTTAACTAAACAAGTACAGTAGCGCAAGTGGAACATTTATGTAACACAGGAACTATAAATGTTCTTTGAGAAACAGGCTTACTCATTCTAAAAGATAGGACAAAGGGATAAGAGCACTACATTTTTAAATAGATTTAAAACTCCTGGGAGGAATATATATACATATATATATATATGTATATATATTCCTCCCAGGAGTTTTAAATCTATTTAAAAATGTAGTGCTCTTATCCCTTTGTCCTATCTTTTAGAATGAGTAAGCCTGTTTCTCAAAGAACATTTATAGTTCCTGTGTTACATAAATGTTCCACTTGCGCTACTGTACTTGTTTAGTTAAGCACAGGCTTAGCAGCTGGAGAAGTGTCAAAGTCTGAAGAGCAAGTGGATTATTGATTTGAGCTACTGTGAGTTAAAAATTGCAAACATAACCAGTCTTAAAAACAAGGAAGGCAGTGATTCTTGATGGAAACAACCTACCTCTTAAATTCACTTTATATGTGTTTTGTCTTCCTGCAATAATGTTTCTGTTGGCAAAGTTACTTTATTATTTTTTTAAATTTGAAAACATGGGGGTTTTAATTATTCAGATGCTTCACACTCCTTTATTTTGTTATGCAGTGTGACAGTGTGACATACTTGAAGGCCTAAAAACTAACTCCCCAGTAAGTGGAAAGTGCTATCATTTATTTTTAGTAGGGAAGCTGTATTGGTTCATATATCTGCTTTCCCAGCTGAAATAACATAGCAGATTGGTGCTGTTTGAACACTGTTAATTGCTGAACGTTCTTAAACTAGTAAATAGGCCTGATTAGCTGGAATCCAAACAATAACCCAAATAGACCAGACCACTTTTTTCACGCCAGTGGCGTGAAAAGTTAACCTAAAAATGTGTTGTTGTTGTTTTTAATTTAGAAAGACTTTAGGATGTTATGTTAGCCACTAATATGTGGCTACTGAGCACTTGAAATGTGGCTACTGTGACTGAGGAAAGAAATTGTAAATTTTATTTAATTTAAATAGTCACATGGGGCTAGTGGCTATGGTATTGGACAGAATGGCAATAGACTCCTCTCAGCTACTATTCGTTGAGAATCGACAATGTGCTGCACAGCTACCTTTGAGGAAGGTACAATTTTGCCCTCATTTTACAGATAAGGAAACTAAAGCTCAGAGAGATCAAGTGACTTTCCCATGGACATACAACTAATAAGTGGTAAATTCTGCACTCCACACCTATGTCTACCCCTCTCAAGGTTTGAAGCTTCCACTACTAGTGGTTCTCAACACTGGCTGTATATTGGCTGGTGTGATTTTCAAGAATACTCATTTCCAGAAAGTTTTATTTAATTGGTTTGGGGCAGGGCCCAGGCATGTGCATCTCTGAAATCCCCACTGTGCAACACCACCAGTATGACTGAGGTCCCCTACTCTAGTAGTAGGAAACCATTTCCAAAAGGGAGCTGTGATGAAGTTCTACCTTTACCTCCTCTCTTAAGCATGGCTAACAGTTTAACACTAAAAAAAAAAAAGCCATTTTGTTTTGCACATCAGAGTATGAAGTCTAGAGCAGCTACTCTGAGCTAAGGTGAGGTCACAGAGCTGGTGTTTGTGATAGAGCTAAGTAAGACCAGGGCCTACAGGTAAATGCTCCAGCTTCTGGAGCTGTGGGGGCAGCATGGGGCCAAAGGTTGGGAAAGCTCAGCCCAGTGATTTAAAGCCCCAGGCAGCAATCAGAAGCCCAAGGGCAGACACACGCTTTGACTATATAGCACTTCACTATTTCTAGAGGTAGAAACACTCAGCTCTCCTAGCTTGTTAGCTTCGTCCTCTCCATCCCCTCCTCCTGCTACTCCAAAGGTCTTTAGGAGGGGTCCAAGGGCCCCTGTGCAGCATTTTTCACTCTGCCAAGGTTACTTTCAATGGATGTAACCCCACCCTGTTACAAAGTAGGTGCTTAAAATTATGACTGTGAAATGAAAGCAGATTTTGGAATTTAAGAGACTGGGATTACTCAGCTTCTAGAGGGTACAGATATCTGACTATGTATTTGATAAATAACTCTTAAAAATCATATTAAAAACTCCCTTCAGAGCCTTTGCACTTGTCTCACAAAAGTGATTAGAGAAGATGACATTAGTCTCCAGGACAGGCTTATTATTTGTTTCAGGGGCTGCAAAGTGATGCAATTAGAAACGAAAATGAGGGCTGAGCCCGTGGCGCACTAGGGAGAGTGCGGGGCTGGGAGCGCAGCAGCGCTCCCACTGCGGGTTCAGATCCTATATAGGGATGACCGGTGCTCTCCCAGCGCTCACTGGCTGAGCGCAGTGCGGCCGGTCTCAAAAAGGAAAAAAAAAAAAGAAAAGAAAATGAGAATATTGACAAAAAGTTAAATGGAGGAATTTATACCACATCCATACATACTCCAAGAGTCCTGTTAAGCATAGGCAACCTGCATTTGTCTCTGTCTTAGGTTAGGAGACCACTAAGTTGAGGTCAGGGGGTTGAGAAAGTAAGTGCTTGAAGGAAACTGCCACAAAAATAGAAAATGCTGCTGTAAATGCTACCCCTCAGGATAGCCACATATTTCTTTCTCTCATACAATAAAGGAATAAAAATAAAAATAATTTGTGTTTTAGATTATCCTTAGCACTGACGCATGGCTATAAAATGTACTATGGAAATCATCTCTCCATTCAGGAACTCAGCACAGCTGCTACGATGTGGTGCCTGTGTATGTCCTGAAGCTAAATGAACCTGTGTTCTTAGCATCTGCCTTTAGACGTAACAGCTCATAAAGCCATTCACAAAAAAACAAGGATAATCTAGCAAATGGCTTCAAATAGAAACTTCTAGTCTGTTGGCAAGCACCCTTTAGAAGGCAGGACTTGAATTCTCTTAAAACTAAATCACCAATCATTCTTAGAAGGCCTGCTGCTTACCGAAGTAGGGAAAACATAGGTTTTTTGAGCTACTGCTGCAGATTCAAAAATTAGTTTGTACCAGTTGTTGATTTTGCTTTAGTAATGTAAAAAGTAAAAAAAAAAAAAAAAAAACAAAGAGAACTGGAAGAATTAGCTGAGGGTGTTTAAAGATGTAAACGAAGATAATGGTAGAAAAAGCCACTTCATATATCTCCAGACTTGAATTTCAAACTTGAATTTCATCGTTTCTTTTGACTCTTATCTCTCTGCTTCTCTTGCTCCCCCAGGCCTCTTTTTCTTCTGTCTTAATATTAATACATGCCCAAGGCTTAAAAATAACACAGAGGTGTGTAAAATATAACTTCAAAGTCCCCTAACCCCAGTCTACCCTCAATCCTATTCCAAATCCTCAGAATTTTTTTTTTAAATCATTGTCCACATCTTAAAAGGTTAAAGAATCACAGTGTCCAATGTGTAAATGTCCTAGGGAAGTCTGTCACTCTGGCCTCGAATTTTCCATTAGGGCCAGCTATGTAAGCTAGAGAACACGACACAGAGAATCAAAAGATGCAAGCTCTATTCCTCACTTCTCTCCAACTAGGTTTGTGCCTTTGAGCAAAGCATTTCCCCTGTCTGGAATTCTTTTTTCTTTTCTGGAAAGTAAGGAAGGTGAAGCTGCTGATTCTCAGTTTGGCACTGATTCTTAGTTTTCCCCTAATTCAAACCTTCTTTTCAGGCACTAACAGAAACATAAGCGAGCCACAAATGTGAGCCACATAGGTAATTTTAAATTTTTTAGTAACCACTTTTAAAAAAATATATAGAAATGGGTAAACATAATTTTAATAATGTTCTTTATTCATCCCAGTATATTCAAAATATTATCATTTCAACAAGTAATCAATATAAACACATTATTCATATTTTGATACTATTAGCAGTTTACCTTCTATTTTTCAAACTAGGCCTTCCAAAATCTGATGTGTATTTGACCCAAGATATCTCAATTCAGACTAGCCATATTTCAAGTACTCAGTAACCAAATGTGGCTAGTCACTACTGTTTGGGGCAGTACAGTTTTATATTAGTGTTGGACATCGTTCCAAAGTAGGTCTATTGTAAGTAGCTCACTTCTGCATTTCTATACTTGATTGCCTCTTCTGAAAAAAAAAAAAAAAAAAAAAAACACATTACTATTGATTATCATTTGTTGGCAATGTCTAATTATCAGGAACAAAGTATAGAATCTACTTAGATTACTCAGAGAGTTTCAGTATCACACCTTTGATTAATACCAGAGCTATTTTTCTGTAATACATTTGGTCTTCAAGTGGTTTGGTTTTTTTTTTTTTTTTTTTTGTCTGGCTGAGTCATTCCTATTGAATTTTAGGTCATTTACTCTGAGCTTCACAGAACAATTAGGATACAGTATCATTGTTAACTCACAATTTGCGAAGTATCCTATGCTTGTAGAAAACAGACTAAAATATTAGCTGACCTAAAGGGCTAACATTTTACTTCATTTTTTCCAGAAATCACCCACTTGCATCCCATCAATCATGTTCTGTGCCTCTTATCCCTCTCACTAAAAAGCAAAAAAAAAAAAAAAACGAAACACCTAACACGTCAACAAGCAGTGAAAGTTTAGTAAGTTAAATATCATTTAAACACTGCACTGTTTTTCAGTAAGTTTAGCAAATAACTCTTGAATACTTCCATAGACCAGCAACTGTGCTTAGTGTGGAGGATTCCTGTCTGATACCTTGATTGTTTAACTTCAAAGATTCCATCAGATTAGCCCATTATCAGAGGCTCTGGCATGTGTGTGCTGGGCAGAGGTATAGGTTTGTATTATAGGGTATCTTTTCCTGAAAAGCCTTCCCCCAAAATCTGTCACAGTTTTAAAAGGACCCCTTCCTATCTTTCCAAATCTATTCTGCCTAGAAGACAAAGTATGCTGAAATGTGCTATGTACCACTTCTGGTGTATGCTACAAATCTTAAAGTGGCACATGTTTATTATAAAAGAAAATACTGAAAGAAACCAGAAGTCTATAAAATAAAAAGTTCTCTCTCCATCATCTCCAGGTACCCCCCTTAAAAGTAACCACTGTTAAAGTATTATTCCACAATTCTCCAAGTATATATAAATATGTACACACATAAAAATATATACAAAATTTTGAGAAATTTCTTTGTTTGTTTTTTTTGTTTTGTTTTGTTTTGGCAGCTGGCCAGTACAAGGATCAGACCCTGGACCTTGGTGTTATCAGCACCATGTTCTAACCAACTGAGCTAACAGGCCAGCCCAAGAGAATATTCTTTTTTTTTTTTTTTTTTCTGTCCTTTTTTGAGACA
>NW_007729831.1:85956-89759 GCF_000696425.1 Galeopterus variegatus
TGAGCTAACAGGCCAGCCCAAGAGAATATTCTTTTTTTTTTTTTTTTTTCTGTCCTTTTTTGAGACCGGCCACACCGCGCTCAGCCAGTGAGCACTGTGAGCGCACCGGTCATCCCTATATAGGATCCGAACCCGCGGCGGAAGTGCTGCTGCGCTCCCAGCGCTGCACTCTCCCAAGTGCGCCACGTGCTCAGCCCCCAAGAGAATATTCTTAAAGTAACATGTGATTATAAAGAAAATTCAAATAATACAGAAGCATGTAAAAGTGGAGCAATCTATATTCATATATGATATTTGAGGGAGTATTTTTAAATAAAGTAACACATGATTGTGGAGAAAATGCAAAGTAAAATTTTTCCCACCCCACATTCTTACTACCCAAATGTCCACAGTTCTTCATTTTTGCATATATAGATTCTTTGTCAAATTTTCTATGAATATATATAGAATATGGCTAACACAGTTATGAAATATGCTTTCAAATGGTTTTTATCATGAAATCTAATACACAAGTAGGTAAATGTACAAAATGGCAGTGAACTCCCTTGCAATCACCACCCAGATTAAAGAGTGTAACATTGCCAGTCCTTTAGAAGCCATCCTCATGACTCCTCCCAGTCACTAACCCCTCCCATCTTCCTTCTCAAAGGTTTCCACTATCCTGACTTTTAGAGTCATGAATTCCTTGTTTCTGTTTTTCATTTTACTGTGTGCTTTACGTGTGCAACTCTATGAGTTAGATTCTATAATCATGTCCAATTTACAGATAAGGAAACTGACATAGAGATGTTAAGTCACTTAGCCAAGGTCACACACACTGATAAGAGTAATGTGCTTAACCCCCAGGCTATACCACTAGAATACAAAGAGGCAAAAGATGGTGATAATTATGAGTCATATCTATCAAAGTTCTGATATGTTTTGCCTTTTTACATGGCATTTCTTAGGTTAAAAGGTCTTATTTTCAGCAGCATTACAAAGCAGGCTTATTGTCATCCAAGGTGTGTGAAGTTTGAAGGCTATCTGATGCACAAATAAAGCAATAAGCAAGCCTTCTGAACATTATGATGACAAATGTCTTACTTCATCCTTACCAATTAATATTTACCACTCTCCACACTGAGTCATGGAGATGGACAGTGTGTGTCTGGTTCTTATTTTCATCGTGGCTCCTTTGAGTTGAAAGATTCCCCCAAATTTACATTTGAGTTTGGCCATGCAAGGCATGCTCCAGGATGAGTAGGTGGAACTAGGACAAAGAATGTTGTATTTCTTTCCAATGACAAGTGTTATTTTTGCCCCACGCTTCATCTCACCTCACTACTTTCATGCGGTTGGAACTGCCAAGCTCATGGTTTGCTGGGTTCTAGAGACTACTCTCATTATGAGAGAATAAGCATTGTTTGGAATATTGAATGAATTATTAGGAATTCCCAATATATTGTATACATCTTTGGGGGCCTTGAATAATGGAGTAGCACAAGGGAGTTCTCTGTGGTGATAGCACGGTTCCATATCTTGATGGTGGCAGTTACGCAAATTTATACGTGGGTTAAAATCACATATAACTACACACACACAGACACACACACACACACTAATGAATGCATGTAAAACTGGTAAAAATAAAATCAGGTCTGTAGTCTAGTTAACAGTATTGGACCAATGTCAATTTATTAGTTTTGATATTGTATTACAGTTGTATTACATATTGTATTATATTACATACAAGATGTCACCATTGGGAGTTGGTTAAAGAGTACATGGGAGTCGATGTTCTATTTTTGCAATCTCTTGTAAGTCTATGATTATTTCCAAATACAATATTTTTAAAGGGGTAGGGGACAGAGGTTCAGGACCAGCTTTGGCATCAGCTGGGAACCTGTGAGAAATGCAGAATCTCAGGGCCCACCCCAGACCCACTAAACTAGAATCTGCATCTTAAAAAAAAATCCCTGATGATTCATATGCACATTGACATTTAGAAGCACTGCTATATAAGAAATAAAAGTGATATTCAAGTATTTCTCATTACGTCAAAACATAATAATAATAACAATTTCTTCATTTCAATGGCAGAAGGGTTATTACAGAGGCCCGGGGCCTGCTCATTGGTATGTAACTAGTTCAGTTGCACCAGTTACTGACCCTAGAGACTTCCTTCCCCCATGACGTTTAATACTCTGTCTTGAAATTCTCAATCATCTTATTTTGAGTTTGTGTTTTGTAAGTGAAATCCAGTGGGACAACAGAGCATGCACAGGGAGCTTGGAGCCTCAGCTCACCCACCACCCACCTCCCGCCTGGCTGGCATAGGTTCTCAGCTGCCCTCTTGCCTACACCCTGGCACTTCGGGAACCCTATGCCTCTCCCTTCCCATTCTCACCCAGCCATTGTTGCTGAAGTCCAGCCCCAGTAAGAGGTTGTCTTGCTTTCTGTGACATCTCAGGGCAAGGCAGAGTGGCAGTCATCCCTGTCCCAGACTGCCAGCACCATGGCATGTTCATACCTATTGGTAGGTGTGAGAGTCTCTTACCCACCTCTGATCCATATACCTAGCACATTTGCCATGGAGGCTGTACTATCCTCTGTGGTCCCTAGCCACTGTGGGTTTCCACAGGTGATGGGCACAGACAAAGGGGAGATGCCTGACACACCTCCTCTGCTACCAGCCAGTGGATGAGGGGAAACAAGCACTTGCGGGTGGGTAGTTCCAGGGTGAGGCCCTGTGAGAATCTGCATTTGCCTGGCAGGTATCCCCATGTCCAAGGACACACAATATTAATAGCAAATAAAAACTCCATGACAAGTTGAGAAAAAGACTGTGGAAGAAAAGAAAAGGTTCATATTTTAATTTTCTAGCTTTTTTTTTTTTTCCTTTTTGTCTTTTATCGTGACCAGCAACAGGATCGCAACCCTCAGTGTCCCGCCCGTACCGCGACCGGCAATGGGATCGCAACCCTCAGTGTCACGCCCGCACTGCGCTCAACCAGTGAGCGGACCGGTCTCTATATGGGATCCGAACCCTCGGCGGGAGCACCACTGCGCTCCCAAGCGCCGCACTCTCCTGAGTGCGCCACCGGGCCGGCCCTTAATTTTCTTGCTTTTTAAGCAAGGGATCCACATTTCATTTTGCACTGGATCCCACAAATTATGTGGCCAGCACTGTGGTCACTAGGAATCAAAAGATGAACTTCCAGCACGTGCTTAGCAGGTGCATAGTCCCAATGGTGAACTCCAGTGGGCGCCCAAAGCAGCATTCATTATAAGATGGCTCCAGGAATCCTTCAGCAACATAAGAAGTGTGGTCCCTCTCTTTAAAGGGGACTTTCAACCATGGAAAATGTAAGCCAGCACCAAGAACTGTAAGCACAGATCTCCTGTTTCTTTATATTTACACCTGCAAGTACCCAAATGCACATCCATATTTTCTACTTATATCTACAAAGGAAGTAATTAGCAGTAACTTTACTTCTTTCTTAAAAATTAAAATTCCTATGCAGCAGAAAATATAGAAAAAAGTGGGAATTTGGAATGAGTCTTGGAAGAGCAAGAGAAAAAGGATTTAAGGTTTTAGGGACTATGTTTATATTCTTATATGTTTAGCTTTTCTCAAGTTCATTCATACAATAATTACTCACTGAGCCACCCAAAAACATTACCAGTGAGCTTAAACTAATTCTCTCTGAAACATTTTTGAGATTCTGCCCTTTTTTTTTTTTTTTTTTTTTGTCTTTTGTCTTTTTGTTCCGTGTCCGGCAACGGATCGCAACCCTCAGTGTTGCCCCTGTACCGGACCGGGG
>NW_007729831.1:89832-107793 GCF_000696425.1 Galeopterus variegatus
CCCGGCCCCACGGGCGCCAGCGCCGCCGCGCTTCCCAAGCGGTGCACTATCCAGTGCGCCACCGGGCCGGCCCCTGAGATTCTGCACTTTTTTTTATAAATAATTTTAAATCCCTTCCTTTTTCAACTTTTCTCCATAATTTATTGACAAATAAAAAAGTGATATTCAAAAATAACACACATTTATTCTCCATTGTCTTCTCTACCCTGGACAGTGTCAATCTTCCCTTTACTTACACCCTTTATCTTGAACAGATAATATGATTATTTAGCATATGTCATGTATAACTGAAGAGAAGGCAAAAGCTTACAAGTTATTTTGTCTTGCAAGGTGCTCTCAGTGAGCTTGTTTAATAAGATTCAGTGAGCTTGTTTAATAAGACAAATGCAAATTTTTGTCTAAAGTATGACCCCAATTTAATCTCACACACACACACACAGACACGAAGGGTCTTCAAAAAGTTCACAGAAAGGGCCGGCCCGGTGGCGCAATGGATAGTGCGCCACTTGGGAAGCGCTGCGGCGCTCCCGCCCGAGGGTTCGGATCCCACATACAGACCGGTTCCCGCTCACTGGCTGGGCGAGGCGCGGGAGCAACACCGAGGGTTGCAGTCCCGTTGCCGGTCCCCGGTCCGGTAGGGGGGCAACGCTGAGGGTTGCAATCCGTTGCCGGACACGGAAAAAAGACAAAAGACAAAAAAAAAAAATAGTTCACAGAAAGATTTGCATTATCTTTTAATTTCATTTTTCCAGGAACTTTTTGAATTATACACATATATAATTATATATACATATACATGTGAATATATAATTGTCACTGGAATGAATTGGTATATAAAGTTCTTAGGGGCCGGCTCCGTGGCGCATTGCTACAGTGCGCCGCTTGGGAGCGTGGCGGCGCTCCCGCCGAGGGTTCGGATCCCACATACAGACCGGTTCCCGCTCACTGGCTGAGCGAGGTGTGGGAGCAACACCGAGGGGTGCGATCCGTTGCCGGACACGGAAAAAGACAAAAAGGAAAAAAATAAAAAATAAAAAAAATAAAAAAATAAAGTTCTTAGTAATGGTCTTTTTAGGGTATGGGATTACAGGTGATTTCAGTTTTCTTTTTTCTGTTTCTCTGCATTTTCCCTATTTGTCTTCAGTGAATATTATAGGGAACATTAGCAACATTGCATGATAGGACCCTTATGCTGCTGATATTTATAATTATTTAATGTGAACTACTTGTATTTTTTTTAGAAATATATTTTGATCTTTTGGAGACTGCCACCAGTTCACTGACAGGAGTGATAAAGCTGTGTGTGAATTTCCCACATTTAAGGAAAGTTAACTCATTCAATAGCACAATGAAGTCACCACCTGATAACCCAATTCATTACAACTCATCAGACTCCAAATACCCAAATAATTTACTCTTCTGTTCTACACGAGCATAAATATCTTGTCTTTGTTAACTAAATCATGAAGTCCTTTTTTTTTTTAACATGTTATGTTGTAGAACAATGATTTCGATATTATGTTGTAGGACAGTGAGTAGAAGCAGCCTAAAAACACTTTGTTATATTTTCAATTGAAAAATAGCTTGACTTAGAACCATGGGGAATCTAACAGAATAAAGTGAACCCAGTATGTACTTACTAAATAATTTTAACTGTGAATGTGTCATACTTTCAACAGTTTTCAAATAACTTCTGTTTTCCCATAGTATTTTCTAGACAGAACTTTGGCTATAAATGAAAGGATGGGAAGCATAAGCATGGGAGCCTATACCGATGCCAATGAGGCTAGACTTTGAGAATCACTTAGTCCAGTGACTCTCAAGCCTAGCTGCACATTAAAGTCACCTGGAGAGTTTTTTAAATATACAGATGCCCAGACCAATTTGATCAAAATCTCAGATGGGGCTTGGGAATGGTATCTATTTTATGGGCTAGTCATCATTATGAGTGCTTTTAGATATATCCAATCATTTAATAATTCACCCTATGACACAGGTACTATTATCACCTCCACTGTACCTGTGATAAAGTGAGGCTTATCAAAGTAAATTGACTTGGCCCAGTCAGACAATAAAGTAAGCAGCAGAACCAGGATCACACACAGGCTCTATTCTGGCCTGGGTTATGCTATCCATTCTCACAACCCTTCAAACCATCTTCTCAGAACCCACAGAACAACATATAATTCTTGGTATTACAGAATTCTGCTGGATGAAATATAGCCAGAGATAAATAAATGCAGAAAATGTAGACTGATTTTAGGGAGAGCTAAGACAACAGTACAAATAGGATAGATGACAGAACTGTGTAAAACACATCTTAAAACAATTAAACTCAGTACAGCACTGTTTGGCTGGTGGTAATCAGGAAAGAGTACTCAGCTGAAACAAGATGTCCTTTAGGCCATAAGATTTAAAGACTCTGTTAAAGGATGCAACCTGGAGTCCCACAAGTCAAATCCAGCCATCTCTTAGAGTTTTTATTTGGCCCACCCAATACTTTAAAATGTTTTAAATTGTCAATATAAAATATACACATAAATATATTTATATTTTATAAATATAAATATGTTATAAGTACAAATTATATAAATATACATATATGTGTGTATATATATATACACGTACACATAAAAAACATTAAAATCCAGGTTCCCACTTTTTCTTGAAAAATGGGAAAACCAGGCAACCCATGGTTTCCTGAATGGTAGCAGCTCCTCTCAGATGGAGCATAACCTCTCTAGTTTTCCACCTTCCCATACTGTGTTTTTTGCTCTCAGGTCACAGATGACAAGAGAATCTTTGTGGAGGGAGCAATGGAAGTAGAATAGACAAATCTGGATTTGAATCAAGTCTCCATTACCAGCTCTAGGAGCCTGGATACTTAAATTCTCTAAACCTTGCTTTCCCTCTCTGCCAAATGGGGATAACAACTACCTCATAGAGTTTTTATGAAGTTAAATCTTATTTGCGGGCACATAAGTCCTTGATAAGGTCTGAATGTTGAAACTTAATAACTAATGTGATGGTATTAAGAGCTAGGGCCTTTAGGAAGTGATTAAGTCTTGATGACAGAGCCCTCATGGATGGGATTAGGGCCTTATAAAAGGGCTTGAGAGAGTAGGTTTGTTCCCTACTGCCCTTTTGCCCTTCTACTTTTTCTACCATGTGACAACACCAAGAGAAAACTGCATCTATGGAACAGGTCCTCATCAGACACTGAATCTGCTTGTGCTGTGACCCTGGACTTCCCAACCTCCAGAACTGTAAGAAATAAATTTCTATTGTTTATAAATTATTCAGTCTGTGGTATTTTGTTATCATAGCATAAATGCACTAAGACAGTCCTCAAAATGTCACAGTTATTATTACTGGTGTCTATTTAATCTAGACACATAAATAAATATTAATCATGTTCAATAATATGATTCTCAAAGATGATAGTTATCATCATCATCATGCTACTATTTATGCAGCACCATCTTACAGAAAAGCAAACTAAGGCACAGAGTGGGTAAATACCTTGCCCCGGGTCACACATTTGTAAGTGATAGGGTAGGGATCTGAATTGAGGAAATGTGGCAGCCAAACCCACACAACTGGAAAATAAGGAATAAGAAAAGACATCTATCAACCTAATGATGAAATTCACAAATATTTATTCAAACCAGTTGTGCAAAATTAAGTCTTCTTTCTCAAGAAGCTAAACTTGAATATTAATATAATCTCATGGTGATTAAAAATACATATGACATAGAAACTTCCCCCTTAAGAAGCTGACAGTTTAGTGGGAGAGTTAAAGTAAAAGCAAGATGAAATTCAAAATTTAGCTAAGGATTGGATGGTCTTTAAAGTATCTGCCATATCTGGAAGATTCTATAAATGTTTGCTTTGTCAAAATTTTGCTATGAAAAGTGAGAAAAACTTCATAATCCAGGTACATACATGAAACACAAGCACAGAGATTCATTCCAACAGGAGAGAAATTACCTCTGGGTTGGGATTTTAATTTTTCTTTTTTTTTTTAATTTTAACTTTTCATTATACACTGTATTTATTTTCATGACCCTTTACCCATTCCTCTTTCGCCCCTTCCCTCTCTCTCCTCCCCCCTACATCATATCTGTTTACTTGTCTTAACAAGTTCAAGGAATTATCATTATACACTGTATTTATTTTCATGACCCTTTACCCATTCCTCTTTCGCCCCTTCCCTCTCTCCTCCCCCCTACATCATATCTGTTTACTTGTCTTAACAAGTTCAAGGAATTATCATGATTGTTGTGTCTTCTTCCCCCCCACACCATTTATTTGTTTGTGTGTTTATTTATTTATTTTTAGATCCCACAAATAAGTGAGAACATGTGGTATTTCTCTGTCTGTGCCTGACTTGTTTCACTTAATATAATTTTCTCTAAGACCATCCATGCTGTTGCAAATGGTAGTATTTCATTCTTTTTTATAGCAGAGTAGTATTCCATTGTGTAGATATACCACAGTTTCCTTATCCACTCATCTGATGATGGACATTTGGGCTGGTTCCAACTCTTGGCTATTGTAAATAGTGCTGTGTTGGGAAAATAGAATAGTTTGGTCAGGCTCCTTCCCCTTGGGGCAGGTTGGGGGTGGTGCAACATTCTTTGTAAGCAAGTTGTATGTGGGTGAAGTTAGTGAGCATGTGCAGCACCACCACCTTGGCTGGTGTCTGCCTTGGGCATCTGCCCGCGCAGCCATGCTTTCCAACCTATGGCTTCCAAGGACCTGTTGGCCAGTTACCTAACTCATAGACCTGCATGTGAGGGGTCGAGGGACCCAGCCTGGCGTGTGAAGGGTTTGTGACCCAGTCTGTTAACAGGCTTGAGGGGTCTGTGAGCTCCAGACCCAGCCTAGCCCTAGCTCGACACCCAGTCTGTTAACAGGCTTGAGGGGTCTGTGAGCTCCAGACCCAGCCTAGCCCTAGCTCGACAATTGGCCCAGTCAGTGCAGGATTAGGGACAGGTAAAAGAGCTCAACAATTGGCATTGTCGGCAGGATTCGAACATTTGCTGTAGCACCACATGCTGTAATAAACATTGGAGTAGAGGTATTGGGATTCTAATTCTGAAAACTGTAGTACTTTGTATGATTATGAACACCAGGTCAGCAAATCTGATTCCCTTTGCTATGTACAGAAAGAATCAACTTACATCATACTAATTTGTGCAGTTGCTTTGAGTACAAACAATAAAAATACTCCATTTCACCCAAGTATCAACAAAGGTAGGAAAATATCCTGTTCAAAACATATTTAAGCTGTTGTTGTGACCAGATGGAAATATTGCAGTGCTAGGTCTACAGAATAGCTAGTGGAGAATCTGGATTTTGATTGCTTGTGTTTGATGGAATTTTCAAATTACTTTTAAAAGTAGGTCATAAGTGCCTGCCTGAATTAGAGGAGGAGGATTCTCTTGGGACTCCTGCTGTGTTTTCAGAAATGTCCTTTAGAGCACTTCACATCTTATCCCCAGAAAGGAAAGTGCCCTTGAAGATTACAAGCAACAATATCTATCTTGTCTCCAACACGACCAGAATGGAGTGGAGCCACAAGGTTTGACTCCCCCTAGCTATTGTCAGGGGACCAATTACTATTTTCACAGCTAACTTAATGGGATCATGAGTAACATCATTAAGGGCACAGTAAGCAATAAATGGTTATAAAAGAAACTTGTGAAATTCCCTAGGTATCCCTAGGTCTGCCTCCCTTATTTAATACCATCTGTGGATGCACAGATGACCTGGAAATGGAAATTGTGTAACTAATAACTTCTAATTGAAAGAAATCTAACCTAAGACTATGTATCCTGCCCATTGCATGTTTCATCTTAATTCACATCTAGGGATTCTAAACTAGTTATTGCTAGCCTCTATGGAACTCTGAAGCTTGATCATCATTAAGTTTCTTATCTGTGCTAAATGAAATAGTATTTAAAAAATTCAGTAGAAGGGCAATAGTTTTCTTTAGTAGAATTTTTCAGTCTTTTGAGAACTGACTCAGGTTGCCAAACAGAATGTAGTATTGTTAAAATACAGATTCTTGGCCACTCCCCAAACCTACTAAATCCAAACCTCTGAAGGCTAGATCCCAAGGACCTAAATTTTAACAAACTCCCCAGACGATTCTTATGTACACTAAAGCATGAGAACTTCTGCCCTAGGGTATCACCCACCCAAAGCTAAAAATCACTAGTTACTACCAAGTGTTATAAAATGTTGAACTTCTAGCTCAACTTTAGTTGGCTATAGGAAACCAGCACTTCTCAGTATTAGAAAAATTCCAGCCACAATTTGACTTTCTCATATTTGGGGGTGAGAGTCTTTATGTAGCAAAGATTTCTGCAGGGATGCTGAAGCAATCCGGCCCATCCTGTACAAGGCTGCTGGCAATAGGCTACCCTTCCCTCCATGCACGCTACAGGTACCAAGATTGGTATTTCCCAAACTTAATCACACTCATTCTCCTTTGTTGGCATGCTCTCTCATCTTGTCTAAAGAAGGATATTGTTAATCTGGGGTAACTCATAAAAACCAGTACACCTTTCCCCTATCAATATTTTAAATTTTATTGTTGTTATATTGTTCGGTGTATTTATAGCAGCTTGTCCCTATGGTTGTAAACTGCTTCAATCCCCTAACAAACATTCTATTTCTAAATAATATTCATAAGTCTATCACAGCTAAGAAAATGACAAAAACAAAACAAAATGGGTTGAAAGTGGCTTCAGCAACCCAAGAGAAAGGTCTTGCCCTCAGGGTACGTGAAGCTGTCTCTTCAGGCATATCAAGAACTCTTTCACCAAATCCAGATGTAACAAGTCATACCTTAGATAGGACATTTTTGCCTTTTGGAAAATATCAAAAGCCAAAAAGCTTATAAAACTATTAAAGAATTGATAATGCAAGAATCTTTTTTATTCTTTTTTTTTTTTTTTTTTTTTACAGAAGTTGCTATGCTTGTTTGTTTTTCAGGAAGAAATAATAGCTGGTACAAACACTTGATGAAAACAACATTTACCTATCTACTAAGCTCACTCAGAAA
Source organism: Galeopterus variegatus (assembly GCF_000696425.1). Lineage (NCBI taxonomy): Eukaryota > Metazoa > Chordata > Mammalia > Dermoptera > Cynocephalidae > Galeopterus > Galeopterus variegatus. The sequence goes on from NW_007729831.1 coordinate 96,908, forward strand.
CTGGAAACTGGAGCATACCTGTTAAAAAAATAAAAAGTTCAATTGCAGAGACACGAGAAATCAAACCGCTTTTATAAAGAAAATTCTCCCAATCAGACACCATTCAGCCTGGCTCTATTAGCGTCACTTCTCACAAATGCAGAAATCTTAAATGGGATGAATCATAACAGCTGGTTCCCACCAACTGCCACTCCACCAGACAGGAAGCTGGTTATCAATGAGTGGTAAAATGTCACCACTGCTCAGGCAACTCAGGCAGAGTGGTGGGGCCTGGAAGAGGTGGTGGCTCCCTGGGAAGCCCCTCAAGGGAAGGTCTGCAGATGGTAGCTTAGTAGATAATTCCTTTGCAAATTTTTGCATTTTGATTTTGATACAGAGAAAGCTCAAGTTAAATGTCATAGTGCACCAGGATCTTTTTTTTTATCCAGGGAAGGGAAGTAAGGCTATAACCTATTCTGAGTTTATAATCAACGTATAAACAGAATGAAGATTAAAGACATTAAAATTGTTAAGAAAAAAATCCATTGCTTGGATAAGAAAATGGAAAAGGAAATTGACTAGAGTGCTTCAGAGAACTTGTTTCTGTATAGCAGAGATGTTCAAAAGTTAATTCTACTGTAAAGCTACAATAATCATGACAGTGTGGTATTGGTGAAAGGACAGACACATAGATCAATAAAGAATAGAGTCCAAGAATAGATGCACAAATAATTACAGTAGATTGACTTTTAACACAGGTGTAAAGGCAATTCAATGGGGAAAAGACTGTCGCTTTTAACAAATGGTGCAAATCCAGATGCCAAAAAATGAACCTAGACACATTCTTCACACCTTATATAAAAATTAACTTGTCAAAGCACAGTCCCCATGTCCACCATGGTCATGGTTCAGCAGCTGGAAGGAAGAAGATGCCTGGTGGACAGCAAAGGCTTTGATTAATACACAAAGGAACAAGGAGTGTGAATAGCTCAGTGAAAAATGGATGCAATGGCCAAACCAGATTGTATCATTTCTTGTGACTGCAACTTCATCATAAAAAACTGAGAGCATTCTGAAAACAACACAGTTTTCTTGTACGCTGGGAGAAAAGTTTGAAGAAACTACAGCTGATGGCAAAAAAAACTCAGACTGTCTGTGACTTTACAAAAGGTACATTGGTTCAACATTAGGAATGGGATGGGAAGGAAAATATGATATCAAGAAAATCGAAAGATGGGAAATTAGTGGTGGACTGCATCATGAACAATGTCACCTATACTCAGGTCTATGAAAAAAGTAGAATAAAAATTCCATGATCACTTTGGACGGGAATTGGCTGAGAGAATGAACAAGCTCAGTTCAGTGAGCAAATCTGCCATACTGCTCCTTTTTTTTCATTACTGTGTTTAATTATCTTTATCACAAACATTTTACAGGCTACTATTTCAAAGTGCTGTTTTAATTAGGATCATCCCTTTGGTTAGTAAATTAATGTGTTTGTGCTAATAAAAAATTAACTCAAAACGTGCCATAGACTTAAATGTAAATGTAAAACTAAAACATTAAGAGAAAAACTGAGAAAATTTTTATGACCTTGAGCCAGGCAAATAGTTTTTAGATACAACATCAAAAGCACTATCCATAAGAGGAAAAAATTGATAAATTGGACTTCATCAAAAATAAAAACTTGTTTTGCTCTGCAAAAAACACTTTAACAGAATGAAAAAACAAGTCACAGATGAGGGGAAATTTTTGCAAATCACATATCCAACAAAGAACTCATATCCAGGTTATATAAAGAATTATCAAACCTTAACAGTATGAAAACAACCCAATTTTTCAAAAGGACAAAAGATCTGAAAAGACACTTCAACAAAAAAGATATATGTATGGCAAACAAGCACATGAAAATATGCTCTATATCATTAGTCATTAGGGAAATGCAAATTAAAACCACAAGGAGATATTATTATTGACCCTCAGAGTTATTAAATTTTTTAAAAAAACAATACCAAGTGCTGGCAAGTATGCAGAAAAACTTGAATTCTCAAATGCAACATGATACAGTTACTTGGGAAAATAGTTTAGCAGTTTATTATAAAGTTATAAATACACATACATATATGTATATATATACGCACACACGTCTATATTATGTACATATACATATACACCCACACACACATCAATACACACACACAATAATCCCACTCTAAGGTATTTGCCCTAGAGAAATAGAATTTATGTTTACACAAAAGCCATCTTTTTGTGAATGTTTATAGCACCTTTATTTATAATCGCCAAAACCTGGATACAATATAAATATCCTTTAACTGGTGATTCAGCTTTGGAGCATCTATAAAATGAAATACTATTCAGCAATAAAAAGGAACAAACTATGGTACATGCAACAACATGGATGAATCTCAAATGCGTTATGCTAAGAGAAAGAAGCCAGACTTAAAAGGCTGCCTATTATATGATTTAATTTATAGGACATCCTGGAGAAGGCAAAACTACAGTGATGGAGAACATTTCAGTTGTTGCCAGGGGTTAAGAGTGGATGAGAGGAAGATCTGACCACAAAGAACAGTGTATTTTCAAGAAGTTTTTGGGGGGTGATAGAACCTTTTGTTTGTCAAATATATAAAACTATATAACAAAAATAGTAAATTTTACTCTTATGTAAATTAAAAATGAATTTTAAAAAGTTTATTCTGAGCTAATATTTGAGTACTTTATAGTAAGCTTTCTCGAATTATTTTCAGTGCAAACTCAAAAATGCCTTCAGATTACTCTGTAAATTTTCAATGCCATGTTTGTATTTTGGCAAATATTCAAAAATAGCATTGATTCCCAAGTACATGATATTATGAAAATTTTTTTTAAAAATAGCATTCAATCCATTTGTTCAAACCTATATGGTCAGAGTAAATATGTAAAAAATATGTTAAGTTTTAAACCACAAAATAGAAACATTAAAAAAAAAAAAAAAAAGATTCCAGAGCCTAAAAATGAGGCAAAGATACTTGCCAAGTCAAAATCTACTCAGGACAAACTTCCTCCTCCATGCAAAATACAAGATTTTTCATCATTTGACAAAGCTAAATCATGCTGCTTGGCTTTCTATACTATTGAAGTTTAACACAATCTGCTGACTCCAGTCTCAGCATTTTCAACAGAGGTCAGAGTCATAATAAATAGATCATCGTCATTCTGGACTGCTGTCGTTTTTAAGAAATGTGGATGTTCCTGTTAGAGGCTAATAGTCTTTTTACAGGTAAATCAAATCACATCTTATTCTTTTTTGCATTTTTTTATATTGGTTCCATTGAGAAATATTAAAGAGAAATGTCACAATTCAAATATCCAAAGTTTTTAAATCACCCAGAATCATTTTATACATAAGAGAAGTGATTTATTCAAGGCAAGGATTAGATGGATAGAATCAGAAACAGAGAGCAGTTTTCCTTACTCTCAGTTAATGGTCCTGCTTCCAGATCAGATTACAGATTATCAAACACATTTCTGTTAATTAATCATCATTAAAATTATTTTGCTATAAGAATTTTATCACTTTTAGTACTATGCAACAATACCAGCACTTAGAGATAAATGTATTCATTTCCTCATCCAGTTGTATAATATTCCTTAAGATTGAACTGAAATTTTGATCTACTTAGAACAAAAAACATTCAGTGTACACCTAGCAAACTTTATCCAGTAAGTATATGGCTACTACCAATAGCAATGATCTTTTACTAAATGCTTTTTGCAAATTATCAGTTGAGCTTACCACTGTTCACTATTTCCACTGGTCATACCCTATTTCAAACTCCCAAATGATATCAAGCCTCCTCTGATCATTGGTCTCCCTGCTTACTTTCTCCTCAATAATCTCTTCTGTTTTCTGTACTTTCCAGGTCAAAGTGCCCTCAGTCTCCCCAATTACTGCCAACAACAGTGAATGGCCACCTACTTTTTGGTGGCCATTCTCATACTCAATGGATGAGATGTATGAGGTCAATGCATCTTCATGGGTGTACAACAAATAAGTGCAATGCCTAAGGAGCAATTAATTATACTCCTTTTTCCTCACACTCCAAAAAAACATGTCTGAATACAAGTGACTGAGAGTAATATTACTACTAGGAAAATCATGGAAATATGCACAGGAACACAGACACACACACACACCCCTCTACCACTCAGGCATAAGATACCCATATCAGTAAGAGTGGCCCACAATAGCCAGAATTCTAAATGGGAAGGAGGTATATAGCCCTTAGGATGAGCGTAAGATATGGGAATACTGCCTAGTTCTTTCCTTTCTCAATCTCTTTTTTCATAACTTCCCTCAGAAAACTCGTTCAATTCCACAACTCTTACTATTACTCAATGGTGTTGTCTCTGAGGCTTAAAATCCACATTTTCAAATGATTGCCAAAAATTCAATCCACCAGTACCTCTGACCTAAACCAGCTCCTTCTCCTGGTTTCCTTATTTATCTTCACATCATATTATCTTCTGGTAAAACAAGCTTGAAGCTAGTCGTTATTTTTGATTCCTCATGCTCACTCACCTCTCATCCCCAAATAAACCTGCCAAATCAGTCAACTCTACCTTCATAGAAACTTTCACGTCCTCCTCTTCTCTATTCCCATTATAAATACCTAACACAGGGCCTCATTACTGTTTGCTTTCTAACTCAGCAACCTCTTCCCAGTATGCCCCCATCCCAATCCATTACTCATACTACTGTCACCAGGATAATCCTAACATATGGATTAGCTCATGCTACTTCCTCATCGGAAGCCTCCGATGGTTCCCCATTGTTCACAGATAGAAGTCCATATTTTTTAACCCAATTTTGAAAGTTCTCTTCACAATCTGTCACCCATCTTTCTGGCTCCATCTGTCACCTTTATATGCCCCATATGCCAAATAAGCTACATTACTGTTTTTCCCCCAAAACACCTTATGATATAGCTCATAAGATCCTTAAACTTAGAATGTTTTAAAACTGCCATTATCACAGCTACAAACCTTTGACTTTCCAGTGCTAACTCTTCCTTGAAACTTTTACCCAAACCCTGAGCTGAATATGTTCTAGCAATCCCAAACTCCTACATCACTGAATTAGTGCATGTATGGTTCTTCTCACCTAAAATGTCTTCTGCTCATATCTTACATCTTCTACTGTACTATACTGACTTGTTCCTAATTCTGTATATCGTCTAACCTATAAGGGTCATGTGGTTCTTAATTTTCCAAAATTCAAAGCAACAACAAAAGCTCCCAAAATAGGTGATAAGAGATCCAAAGATCAAAGATGATAAATATGTACTCGAATAAATGGTTGATTGAAAACAAAATAGGATCAGCTACAACTGCAATTCTAACTCTCTAAGTCGAAACAGTAAAGTCCTCTGTGTTCGTATATATTTATTTATATTTATTCTCTACGTTTTACCATATGTTCTGGAAACTATGTCATAAAGTAAGTGATATTTTCCCATGAGGACAAGTGATCTTACTAGGGATGTACTTTTGATCAGAGACTCATTATCAAATAAATCATAGATATGAACATGCAATAAAAGCTAAGGTATAACAACTATAAATCTTTATAATAATTTAAAATTATAAATTTACTATTAAATTTAGTAAATAGCCTCCACTATTTAGAAGGATATTTGGTGTTTGTGTAACGGAGGTGATAAAAAAAAAAAAAAAACTTAAGTCTTGCTTTCCAGACAACAACAAAACCACTCCCAACCTGCCCAATGAAGTAGAACCAACCATTTTCTCTTTATTTGTGACAACCTGATATTTGGAATAATTCCTCAGATCTAAGAGCCATGTTCAAACATAGATGTGTTCGATTTGGAAAAGGAAATTTTAGGTTCTGGCCCAGCTCTGTCACTTATCAATTAGGTGATACACAGCCTCTCTGAGCCTCAGATAGCTCAAAGGTAACAGGAATATAACACAATGGCTAATCACAGAGTTACAAAGAAAATTCAGAGATAGTGTAACTTAATTGCTTTTAAACTGTAAAGCCCCATCAAGAATAAGCTGTTCTTAATTATCATATTGTTCTTGATGTTGATGACACTTGGTCCACTATTAGCTGAAGAGACATTCCTTCCCCATCCCCTCTATTATTCCTAACTCCTCAGTTTACTCAGAAATCCATGTACTCTTTCTCAGTACAAAAGAGCATGGAAATGGTAAGAGTTGTTAGGTCACTATTTACCACTTTCCTCCTTCTCAGAGCTTATCTGACATCTTGGGTACTTTGTACTATGCTGAAAAGCCATAAAAGAATTACCATGCTGGGAAAAAGGAATACTTTGGTCACTGTATTGCGCAACTCTGTGGACAGGACATTTCCCTCAATCAAGAAAGAAGGAAAGAGTTTTTTTGTGTGTGCAGGAAAATAAAAGCTGAGTCTTTTTGCCTCCAAAGGACATACAACTTTCTAAAGACCCTCTTCAAGTGGAGAAAGGCAAGGAACAGAGAGAGAGAAACTCAGAAAGGTGCTAGTGAAGACTGAATATCTCCATTTTTGGAAATTAGTGTGTGTTGTGTTTTTGACACATCTGAAAGAATGAAAGATAGCCCTGCCTACCTAACCTTCTACTCAGCCCAACCAAGAGTGAAGAAGGAAACAACTGGAGGGGAGGATGGCAGTGGGGGAGGGAGAGGGACTTTCTTTACTCCCAGATCACAATTTTTGAGAAGAAAGAGACTATCCTAGAAAGAGGAAGGAACTTTGGAGACTAGGAGAAGGTAGAGGTAGATGTCCGGAGCTGAGATAGATTCTCCCAACACTGGGAAGAAGCAGAGGCTGCCAATTCCAGGAATGGTACAGCTGAAGTCCAGTGTCATTTCAGCACCCCAGGAAAATTCACACATGCAGAGGGAGGCTGGACCTGGTACCCCAAGGCTACCAGTCTCAACAAAGTTCCAGATGATCTGTCCCTTTCAGTGATTCATGTAGACTTGGAGCACATCATATATATAGCCATGGAGAGCTTCAGCCTACCTTCTCATAATCCCCATCAGAGCCACTCTTAACTCTACCTCCAAATAAATACACAATGTAAGTAAAAACAGCATACTTGCTATGCAAATGCAGCTTCAATTCAGATCCTGTGGTGGTACCTTCTATCTAGTTTGTGCTCCATCCCAAACTCTTTCTAAAGAAAAATTCTTGAGCTTCTAATGGATTATACCAGCAGTAATGGACGCAGACCAGAGAGTCCTTCCCATATGTCCTCGAACTTGCGCATGACCTATGAATTTATTGTTCTACCACTCAGTGAGATGGGGGTACTCAGAGCCAGATTTAGCAAGATGACGATGATAGTAATGATAATAATAATAATAATAATATAAGGAGACATTGCTTATATTTAAATGGAGTGGATTAAAGAATATGCATACATTATATAATAACAATTGTTCAGCTTAAAACCTGTGTTTCACAACAAATATTTATGCCCTTCCTTTAGGCATTTCACCTTCATTCTCTATAAACATTTAGAGAAGTTCTTTTGAAACCATCAAGCTCCTACTCCAGTTGTGTCCAAGGAAAGATTTTTGTACAGGGCTGGGCAAAGTCTTTAAAGGAGAGCAGTGCAATGGTGCAGGGTTAAACACAATGGGGGCAGAAAGCATCCGGGAGAGAGAATTCCAAGGGGAAATAATTTCCACTTGAAAATTTTCCATCCAGAGACTTTCTCTGCTGTAACTCTACAAGTTTCTATCTTCTCTTTTCATGACAGAAGCCATTGCCTTGTATTAAGATACTAGTATGCATTAACTTTTTGCATAGGTGAGTTTAAAGAAATAACTCACAAGGCTGCTAAAATATGTATATGACAGAATGGCCTTCTGCATTGGAAACCACTAAAGCACATATTGAAAACTAGAAATTTGTGGGCTAACTCTGACCCAAAGACTTTTTATAATGTCCAGAAAATGTTTATTCAAAATTTGAGTTACATGCTAACATGTAAAAATCAGGACGTTCACATAAAAATCTTTGTTTTCCACCTTTTCTTAAAAAATTAAAAGATCTGGCAAACACAGGGTCCCTGAATGTCCACCTGGAAACAATCAGCTGGACCAAAAAACCATGAGCCCCTTAAACACCCCCAGCTCACCACAGTTCAGCACCTTTAGTCTTTGTGGCACTGTGTCTGGGTTGTTTCACTCATTTTCGGTAACCATTTGTCCCTGAAGGCATCTAAACTGGTGACCTCAGCACCAAAAATGTGCGAAATGTTCATTAAATCTGTAGCAAGCAGGAATGAGGGGTGGCCTAGCACTTGAAGGCCAGAGAAGTCCTTATGTTCACACATACTCTGTCTGCACTAGACATCAGAGATAGAGCAGGCCCTGCATCAGATTACTTCCTTTTTGCTTTTCCCTGGATTGAACTATTTTATAAGCCAGATTTCTTCTCAGTTGTAAAATCCAAACAATAGCTACTCAGTGTATATAGGGACTAGAAAGACACGAGCTAATTCAGACTCTGCCTCTCTGGATGTAATAGGTTAGAAGGTTTTCAAATTAACAGGGTCTGTTTCCTCAATCATAAAATGAATGGATTCAGCTAGAATGATCATTAAGATAATTTTTAGTCGTCCTCTCTCCATCTATATACCTCCACTTATCCACTTAGCCCTCAAGGGATGCTCAAGTTCCATCACCTCCTCAAAAAATCTTCAGACTTGCCCTGTTTTTGAATTTTTCAGCTTATCACCCATACCATCAAAATTAGTATTTACTAATTCTCTAATTTCTTTGCTTTGAGTATATTGGTTCTTTCACCACATTTAAACAGAATATTCATTTAGAGATGATACAGTTTAATTTTTGGATCCTCCACAGCATGTTACACTTAGCTGGCATTCAATTATTTATTTGTTAATTATTTAAACTGAATAAAGTTACAAAAAAATATGTGAAAAATGACGAACTTTCCAAAGCATTATTTTCATCATCCCCCTCAAAACTAATTATCTTTATCAGCATCACAACTAGACCATCTGATTCAGACAGGCATAATGTGTAATGGGCCTGTGAGACATCAATGAAGAGACACTACTAGATTACCATATTACTTTGTACATGATCACTGCTTTCTTCCATAGATAGAAACATTAACTCACTACAATAATATATTACCCATTAAAGATGTGTTACCCACTAAAATAGGACATGAGAAAAAAATGTTTTACCACAATTAAGAAAAAAAAAATCAATTACTGTACTAGTAAGGGGCTGTAGGTCAGACATCTACAAACTACAGTGAAAACCACCCTTGCTCCTTCCCCACCTCTTGGATGTCACCGGAAGTTCTGAGTAAGTGGAGGTCAAGTTAAGATGTCATGTGAGTGGGGATTTACCCACCTTCACTGGAAAAGCAATTGGATACAGGTTTTACTTGTTCTGGTCACATCCACCCCCCCACACACCCCCACCCCCAAATAATTAAACCTTTAGATATGTGGTCAGCCCTTCCCTATCCAACTAAAGCAAATAAGAGAAAAGAATAATTCAAGCATAGAATTCTTTCTAGATTATAGTTCACTTAGATGTGAACTATTTGAGCAAGGTTTTTACTTTTGGAAAGCAAAGCAAACTAGGTAGTAAAGCCTCTATTTCCCTTCTAAAAGTAAAATTCTTAATTCAATTTTTTGTGATTGCCTTAATTTCCCTATTCAGTGAATTTAAGATAATTAACACTCTTATTAACACTAAAGTAAACTAAATTAACAAGTGTTAATCATGTCTTAGCAACTAGCCAATTCTGGTTCATTGAAATTAAGGCAGTTTACAAACTGCTCTCCTGTGATGAAATGAATTAATACAGGTGTTTCCACTTAATCCATATACTATGGAGAGAATTCATTCTGTAATTCACATTGTACACATATAATGTTGACAAGGGTCTGAATCAAAAGGGATGTACCTGCAGGGTGGGGAAGGGGTTTATTCGGGAGGGGGGTGAAATTATGGAAAATCATAGCCCTAATCTTATGTAAATGGATGGGAAGTACTGATTAAATATCTGTAAATTTTCCTGGGGAATCCCAGTAAAACGCAATAAGGTTGTACAATCCGAGGGTAACAACAACAATTTTTTTTTTTAAAAAAGTAATTTTTTAACTGTCTTTCGACAGTTTCAAACCTTTCAATGGTTTGTTTCCATCTGGTGTTTCTGATCACCAATGAATGCATCCTGTCTTCCAGGAAGCCTATTTGCCAGTCTATCCACACACAGCCTGAAGAAGACGTTAAATTAGGCTCCCTCCTTTAGCCACGCCTACACACGGAGCATCCCGAGGAATGGAAAGTATGGCAAGCCTCGGCACACCCGTCGTGCCCCTATCTCCTCTACTTAATCTCAATAGCCCATCTCCTAGCCTTAAGCCCTAGCTAGGTTTTCCCACAGCCCTATCAAGTAAAACAGAACTCAAATAGAACGAAAGAATGAGGTGTCGATGTTTCTTTTAATTTAAGGGATTCAAGGCCAGTTCTACTCTCCTTCTAGGGTCCTTTGAAAGGAGATACCACCCCAACCAGGGGTTCCTCTCCATATTTCATAAAAAGGCACAACCCTGCCCATACGGCCATATTCAGAGGAATGTATTCCTTTCCTCTGGGATCAAAACCAGGCATGGCATGGGAAAGGCCTTAAAGTTTGAGATTCTCTTATACCACTCTCACCACACAAAAGGGATTTAAATCTTCAGCACCTAACACATCTAAAGCCTAGAGTCGACTCCCTAATTTCAAGTTGAGAGTGAAATGACGAAGAAGGACGTCTTCCCAATCCCATCTGCTCGACTCCAGTACAAAAATTGGGTTTTGAGGAGAGGGTCTCCAGT